>NC_133619.1:221984664-222107164 GCF_048593235.1 Sminthopsis crassicaudata | reverse complement strand
GTGAGCAACTTTATAGTATTTCTTATTGTATTTCCATCTAGGGACAAGGACTTAGAAAAAGATCGAGTCACCTGACCAAGTTAGTTGTACAAAATAAGATATCGACCTGTTGAATCGATAAACTGATAAAAATCACCCCAAAATACTAAGTGGGTTCAGGTAACTTTGAACTCATGAAGATGAAAATTCCTGACTCCAGTCTAGCACTCTATCCATTGTGCCATCTTTGCTTAAGTTTAAGGATTTGTTAATGATCAAATTTATTTTAAGAGGTAGATAGGTAAAACAGGGATTGAACAAAGGCAACCAATCTGAAATGTAGTGTATGATATGATAGAAGGAGCGTGGTTCAAATCAGTGATTGTGCATGTTTAATGAGTTAATTAATAATAACTTCTCCCTAGAGGAGGAATTTTCTGCTGTTTTTGAACATGGGCTGTATGGTGAGGGAGGGGAAACATGTCAAGAAAGAATATGCAATGGGAAGTCCAAGAAGTCTGTTATTCCATTATCCCCCGCCAATTGGGGTGAGGAGGGAGGAACCTTGTGCTTCAGGACAGGAATACAAGGCTCATTCCCTCATCTATAAGCATGGAACTGACCAGGGACTGCTCCTGGGTAGATTGCCTATTTTTTTCAAGAACTGTAAATAAACCAATTTATTTCGCACACTTCTGAGTCCTATTTATCTTTGCATCACCTTTCTAACAGACCATAACCAAAAATACCTTCACATTTTCATAGCAACAAGCAGGACCAAATATTTGGGAAATTTTCCAGATGGGTCTGAAATGTAGAATCTCAAAAGTCAAGCAATCCTCAAATCAGTATATCAGTCATTCATACAGTAAGCAAATATTTATTGAGTACTTGGGAGTCTGACAGGTCTCTTTTGAGAGAATGATAATTAAGCCATTTGACCATTTGAACAAGATACCTTTTAGATGTGTTAAGGCATGTTGATTTGTCCTGGATTTTAAAGTAGATATCAACTAGAAGATTTGCTCAAGATTTTGTTGCTATTATTGTTCACTCATTTCAGTCCTGTCCAGCTCTTCATAACTCCTTTTAGGATTTTCTTGGCAAGGATATGTGCCATCTTCGCTCAAGTTTATGTCTATTCTTATGCCATCTACGTAACACCAGATGAATTAAGGATTTATTAATGATCATAATTATTTGATCAGGGTAGTTAGGTAAAACAGACAAAGACTGAACAAAAGCAGCTACTCTGAGAAGTTATGTGGTGTAATGAAAAGAGCATGAGACCTGAGTCCAAATCACAGTCTGACACTATCTAGTTGCATAAACTCTGACAAAATAGTTCTCCATTTTAGACCTCAGTTTTCCCATCTGTAGTATTTCCTTCTGCATTTTCCATCTGTATTAACATATTCTCTATCTGCCTCTTCAGACTGTTGTGATGGAAGTGTTCTATATGTCTTAGAATGCTAATGAAATTTGAGTTCAGGTGAATTTAAATATCCTTCCATTAATCTGGTTTCCAGTAATATATTCAGTTCCAAGAGCCATATTTTAAGATATAAATAATCTGGAACAAATTCAGAAGAGAACGACCAAGATAGCTAAGGTGCTTGAGATAGCTAACATTTATAGGGCACTTTATGGTTTGCAAGGTGTTTTACATATGTCATCTCATTTATTCTTACAACAGCTCTGGGAGGTAGATGCTATTATTAGCCTATTTTATTTTATTTTATTTTCAATAAATGCTAACATTTATTTCATTTTATATTAAATAAGGCAAAAATAAAGATTTACTGTAATTCAAAGTTTATAGACGTGGAAAAAATTGTAATTTGTGGACTTCAAAGGACTATGATAAATTCTAGGATTAAAGGTATGGGAACCATACCCCTCATGTGAGGTTTTCTTTAACTTCTGAAACAGAATTAATTGATTGTGAAAACTCATAAACAGGCAAATCCATGGAAAATAAGAGTTCAGAACACTGTGGAATGATCCCCTTCAGCTTGCTAGTCTAGTCTCCAGCTGGTGAGCAGGAAGTCCTTTCTTCTTCATGAAGGAGTTGAAACTTATTCTCTTCAAGGAAGGTTGGAAATGGAATGAACATAGCCAGGGAGCTGGTGGTAGGGTGAGAACTCCTGCCTGGAGAAAAGTTCATTGAGATGAATAGCAGCAAGCACAAAGATGAGAGTCCAAAGAAGGATGGTCCATGCTCCTCTGACTTTGGTGATGAAGTAGCAGATATTGGGAGAATAGTTCAGAATGTGAAAAATTCACAACAGGCATTCTCATCTTCATAAGGGTCTTTATTAACTTGAAAATGCTTTTGGCAAAATAAAAATGATTTAACAATGTGCTGTGAGTGAAGGAGCTTATTAAAAGGTTAGAGGCGAGAGGGTGAGGAGAAGTAAGGTGTGTCGGAGAACATTTGATACTCTTCTCCCTCCAAGTCATCATCTGCCTTTCAGCTCAAAGAAAGGGCCCATCTTCAGTTGGTGTGGGGCAGGTGTTAGCTTGCTAAAGAGCTGGAAATTCAAGCCATATCAAAACAATAAAGAAAACAGTGTTGTCATAAATGTGAAGCTCCTGTGCCAACTGGAATGGAATAGCTTGGAGGAGATTGCACTAGATCAGACTCAAGCATCAATGACTTTGCATTTTTAACATAAATTTCAGGTTTATGAAGGCAAAATATGAAGTTATGGGATCCTCTGATGATTTTCCTGTCCAGCCAATGCAAAGGCATAAATTCCAAACCCAGCTATATAAAGAGACTATGCATGAGTTGAAATAGATGCTTTTGAATCTGGCAGGAAAACAAATCTAAACAAAGTCCTCATTCATTTGAGGTTGAGGAAAACCAACTGTGTGCCCTTTGGCCTAGCTTCAAGGCTACGGGGAAGAGGAACCAAATACTTCTGAACTCTTAATCCTGAAATTTTATGAGAACATTAGTACTGCCAGATTTGTGTAGCACCTTCCTCCAAGGAAGGTACTAACATGTACTATAGATTATTCCACCATGATCCCAAATCCCTATGATTGTGTCCAATTTTTAGGTTGGTAAACTTAAATGGGCAGAGGGTGAAGTTTTCTCTACCTTGGCAAGATCAGGATGGAATGAAGGAATCTTGGTTCTGACCACAAACTGGTTATAGGGAGGAGGGGCTCACCTGGGTAAAAGTCAGTGTAGCACTCGCTATTTTGAAAGTTCCCGTGGGAATAGGAGAGAACTGGGAAACATTTGGATGATTTCCTGGAAGCTTGGAAGCTGTAACTTATTTTCTTGGAACCAGGATCATATATCCTGGCTCCTTAGAAGCTTTATTTTAATAAATAAATTTGATAGATCTATGATTTCATTAATGTGAGCACTGCCTCTGTTGATTCAGGTTGTAACCAAACCTCAATCCATATGATTTTTTTATTGTAATATTTTAGAATTTCTCCATTGACAAGTGCACCCAAGTGATGAGGTCCTGAATGGTGTTTTGGACCAGGAGAAACCAAAGAATTGATCCCTGAGGCAAACAGGGAGAAAGCATTGATAGAGATCAGTTTAGCTCCATGGCCCTATTCTCTGGAGAGGTCATCTAGAATGAAATCCAAGTTATATTAAACCCCATAACCCACTCTCAGTGGGGGTTTTGAGCAGTCTCATTTTGCCATGTCCTGTCAGAAATCCCAGTCATGTCCCTGAGGTTAAATTTTCCCTATATCTTCTACTTATGCTTTGCTTTGAGTCAATCAGCCCTGCACTCTGCTTTGAGGTGCCTTTCCCCTTCCCTCTTTCCCCATGCCATGTGGTATGCTCCCCTAACTCCATTATGTCTCCTCCTTATAGCTAGCTAACTCTCTTGGGGTACTATTAAGGGGCAGGTCAGTTCTCTGAGAATCTCCACAGCTGTGGATCATAACATCTGAAGTAGTTGCAGGGCAGCCTTTGCTGACACAGGTGTTATGGACTGGGAATGAGATAAATTGGAGGCAGAGGGAAGAGGAGAGAGGTCGCACAAGGGAACAGAGAACTCAGAGAACAGCAACTGCCTCTCCTATGCCCTCTCACACGAGGAGACTCATTCTGGGTTGGATCTCACTGTCAGGTGGCTCCCATGTATTCCAACAACTATATCCATTTCAGGACTAAGGGCATAGCCCAACCTCATGGGATGTTTCCTTTTTTTCCTGTAAATGGAAAGTTCCACTAGGGAACTTGTCCTTTCTGTCATTAATTGTTAAAATTACTTGCTATACTCTCCCACTCTATTTCATATTTACCGTTCCTGGTGTCTATTGTGTTCCTTCATTTTGCCTGTAACTATTCCCCTAAATAAATCTACCTTTTGCCAAAGAGAATGGCCATTGTGAATTCTTCACATGACCGACCCCCAACTTTTCCTGCCTGCCATCATCTGCTGTCTACATCAACTACATCATGTTAATCTTCAAATCGCATCACAGAAACTACACAGACAAGACCTTCCTCTAGAACAAGATTTTTAAATATGAGAATCATATCATGGGAGTAAGAAATTATCAGAAATTATTAACATGTCAATAATGATATTTCAGTATCATTGTTTCCTTTTTAAAATTATGGATTTTATCTTATATTTTAAAGGCATTATTCTGTCTCAAGTCTCTTTTAAACTATCTTTGCAATGATGACTGATAAATCAGGAAAACTTTGTTTACGGCAACAACTATGCTGTTTTAACAACAACTTTGAACAAATAAATCACTTTTGATTTTTGTAAGTTATAGATTGTATAGCTATAATATCTTTCAACCCTATGCCTTTCTCTTTACCCAAATGACAACTACTTTGATTCAGGCCTTCTATACTTTTAATTTATTTGGACTTTGGCTTCTTCTTGTTTAGTTGCTTTTCAGTTGCGTCCTACTTTTCACGACCTAATTTAGAATTTTCTTGGCAAAGATTCCAAAGTGGTCTTCCATTTTCTTCTCTAACACACTTTGCAGTTGAGGAAACTGAGGCAAACAGGGTTAAATGATTTACCCAGGGTCACACAGTTAGTAAATCCGAGTACAGATTTGAATTCATGAAGATGAGTCTTCTTGACTTCTGGCTCAGCCCTCTCTCCACTATGCTATAGCTTCCTAATTGCCTTTTCTACCTCAAACTTCTCTCTCAAATATTTATTTCACATAGCCATCAAAGTGATTTTTCCTAAAGCTTGGATTGGACTTTGTCACTCTTTGCTCAGTAAATTCTAGAATCCCATGATTACTTCTATTACCAAATGCCAATCTCTTCTTGGCATTTAAGGTTAATGTGACTACATTTTGAGTTTGGTTATTATACATTACTTCTAGAATTGGCTCTGCCTGGCTCAGGCTCGTCTTCTGCTAAGTCAAGTCCAGAACTGGAATGAAGTGAGACACTAATGGGACATCCGAGAATTAACCAAAGGAGATTTACTTAGTTCTACAGGGGAAGAATATTTTAAGCAGGGAATAGATGTTCATCCAGAATAAAGCTTTGATTTACATGAGCACATTGATTCAGTTCAGAGCACGGCTTTCCAGTTTTGTCCTTGCAACTGGTCTATAGTCTGAAGCCTCAAGTCCTAGCTATTTCATACCAGCTGACCAGGAAGCTATGTCCGTGGCTTAGTATCTTGAACTGATCAAATATCAACTACATTTTCAATATATTTTAAGGAAATACTACCCTAAGTTATATGGCAGTGCTTAAGCTATTGCTACTGATACATCTCAATTTTTTTCACTCTGTAAATTAAACTGACTGTTCCTCATCATCTTCCATCTTTATGTCTGCACATTTTAATTTAAATACTTGGAAGTGACTTATCCATAACCTCTGACTCTTAGAATTCCTATTTTCTTTCAATGTTTAGTTTAAATGCTACCAAAAACATAAGTCTCTTTGGATTGAATCCAGATACTAGCGCCTACTTCCAAAAGTATATTTTGTATTTATCTTATTTATCTTTTGAATATAATGATATGTGTACAGAATATAAGCTTTCTGAGACCAGAGACAGTTTCATTTTTCTCTCTACATCCCTAAAACCTAATACAATGCCTGATGTAGAGAAAATACTTAATGAATATTTTTGATTGATAAAATCTATGATAGAGTGGAATGCTTGATTAATTGCCCTTTATCTCCTCCAACATACCAGATAATATATTTACTGCTAAAAGCATTTCCAAACATTAAAAAGCTACATTAGTATGTTATGATGGCCTTTCTCCCCCACAAAATGTTCTTTGCTTTACAAATGATTCATCTTCATTTTCTTTTGAATAGCAAATTCTCATATATTTAAAATATGATTTGAATAACAGAAATCACATTCATATCCATTTCAGGAATACTTCATTGTATGTTATGATGTAGACCTCTAGGTGAAAAAGAAATGGAGAGCAACCCTTTTATGCTGACATTTAAATAAAAAACATAACTATGGAAAATACTTGAAAGCCATGAGAAAAAAAAATTCTTTCTTTCTGGGTGAGAATATATTGCATCACCATTCACTTCAGATAAACAGAAAGATCAGTTCATAAATTCCAGGTAGTAGGTTTGTGCCTGCTGGAGAATAATGACCCCATTATTTTTCCCTAGAGGAAACAGCATCCAGTTACTGATATGTACAGCTGCTGCATTATATGTGTCAGCATCTGCTGACCTCTGACAGTACCTAATGAATGTCTTCTGCCCATTCTGATAGATGCCATGAAGAGAAATATTAGCACCTTTTCATAATAACTGAAAAAGCTTATACTTTCTTTAAGAAACAAGTATGGAATTTATTTATCATGATACCAAACAGCTTTAACACATACTTTATTAATGATGAATTGAGGACAACTTGACTGAACTTTACAATGATCTAAGATGTTTCAGTCTTGCCAAGATGAGCATGGCAAACATATTTGTTAAAAAGTTATCTCTTCCTCCACATTCCCTAGTCTTTATAGAACACAAACCATCTGAGTTATCATTTACTCCAGGCCAAGATCTTCATACATGAAAATAATTTGTGACCTAGTATCCGTAATATATCCATATCCATTTATTTTGAAACTAGTTTGCTTTTCTTTTGGATATCTGACATTAGAGAGTGAATTGTTAGTGATAGATAAATATATTAACAACAACTCAATATTCCCCAAAATATCAGCATTTTACAGTATGTCAAAGGAACTACTCTCCATCTAAAAAACAAAACCCAAGTTCCTAAAAAAACCTTAATATGGGATCACAAAAAGACATAAAAATATATAATAAAATAACTCTTTCCCAACCAGAATGCCTTAAACTTAAAAGTAGTCTCTTTCAATACCTAATGCTCTAAATCGGGGCTTCTTAAGCTTTTTCTATTCGTGTCCCTTTTTCACTTGCTAAATTTTTATATGACCATTGGCATATAAGTATATAAAATAGGTATACAAATCAAATGTTCACTGATGATAAATCATAATTTTGTGACTCCCACATTCACTTATGAGTTCCCATATGGGGTTACAAAACAAAGTTTAAGAAGATGGGCTCTAGTGTATGTAACATTAAGATTTCTCACCAGATTGCTGTTTAATTAAAAAAAAATTTTTTTGGTGATTTAGATCTTGAGATTTCATCAGTGTAGGGAATTCCACTATGCAAACTCCTTCCATTGATGAGGAATGACAATTCATCCACAATTTGCCTGATGGCACCAAAAGATTAAGCACCTGAAATGGTATCACTTGTAAACCAGAGGTCTTCCTGATTTCAAGGCCAGTAATCTATCTATCCCCTCTGCAATGTTGTCAAACTCAGATGGAAACTAAAGCCACTAAAATAATATAGAAGGATTCCTGCCACTGCATATTGATCTAGAAAAACACATATATTAACATTATCTGTATTCTACTACTACATATTTCTTTAAATATTTCCAATTATATTTAAATGAGGTTGTGGCTGTATTCAGGAGTGCTATGGATTCATGAAAGCTATGAATTTTCTTTTGCTCTGCACAATGCTGCCTTTTTGGCAGCTATACCATAACATACTTGGCACTCTATACTTTGGCATGCTATACCATTGTAAATTATGTCCCTTTGAAATCAATGCTTATTTATTAGACTTCATTTGTAGACAGAAAATACCAACCCTAGCCTTTTGATATAGTGTGATATCTGGGCCAATTTATAGAGTCAGCACTATTTAGAGAGAGACATATTGGAAATCTGTGTTCTTCTGCTTCCTTCTTTCCCTCTTTCATTCCTTCCTTTTTATTCCCTCTCCTTCCCTCTTCCTTCCCTCCCTCCTTCCTCCTTCTCTTCCTTCCTTCCTTCCTTCCTTCCTTCCTTCCTTCCTTCCTTCCTTCCTTCCTTCCTTCCTTCCTTCCTTCCTTCCTTCCTTCCTTCCTTCCTTCCTTCCTTCTTTCCTTCCTTCCTTCCTTCCTTCTTTCCTTCCTTCCTTCCTTCCTTCCTTCCTTCCTTCCTTCCTTCCTTCCTTCCTTCCTTCCTTCCTTCCTTCCTTCCTTCCTTCCTTCCTTCCTTCCTTCCTTCCTTCCTTCCTTCCTTCCTTCCTTCCTTCCTTCCTTCCTTCCTTCCTTCCTTCCTTCCTTCCTTCCATTTAGTTTAAATCCCAACTGTTAAGTTTATTACCCTGGTGACATTTGACAAATCATTTTGATCTCTCTAAGTTTCTGTTTTCCTCATCTGTCAAATGAAGGAGTTGAATTAGATAACATTGAAGCTTTTATCCATCTCTAAATGCTATAGTCCTGACCCATAATTTACAAATTCTTGACTATGCTTTCCTACTTTAATGCCTTAATTTCCCCCCTTTTGCACTTTTAGATTTTGATCACAGTTACCATCTAGTCTGATGGATCTATTGATTCCTCATTGTTCTTCTGACTTCATATTTAAATGGAAGCATAAGATCCTCCTTGCTGTTTGCTTAATTATTGACCATACTTATTTGACAAGTGATGGCATAAGTCCAGCTCATCTGGCCCTGGCTTGTTTATACAGGAACAGTGGGATAGTGGGGTGAGAAGCCCTATGCACGTGCCTATTGTATCTACTTGATAATCTGGCACTGCTTGGACAATCTGGCATCTGATTCTCATTTTATTAAATTATAAATTTGGATGTCTATAACTGATGTGGTCAACTGTAGTAGCAGGAGACTTTGGCCATAGCTGATAAAGCTCAGATTATATATGTACCTCAGATTTGAGCTATTGGAGCTATATCTAGAAAGTGATATGAAAAGCAGTCAGTCATCTCCTTTATAGGATGGCTTCCTGCACAGATATCCAAGATACCTACTGTTTGAAAAACCCCTGCAGGGCTGAATTTTTTGACAAAAACAATAGCCACAAAAGTAATTGGTCTCTTAAAGATAATGATTGAATGGAATTTAAATCACTGGATCCAACTGATGTCAATGACGTTAATAACTAAGCTTGTATGACCAATTTTGATGAGATTTTGAGAAATATTGTTATTTGATTTCCCTAGCTGATATTGATTTGTCATGTCTGTACTGCATTTGAAAATACCAGCAGGGAGTAAAACATGATAATAGGCAGGGGGTTATACAACCTAAGCAATTCCTGTGCTTCAGTATTTGATGATACCATTTTTGCACTTTCTTAGTTTAACCTTTTTGAAAAGGAAAATTCAAGTACTCTACCCTGAATAATCTCTTGGCAAAAAACAAAAACAAGTCCAAGAATTATAACATAGGTTATAAACTCTATTTATATACATTATGACAAAATAAGTGGTGATTCTTAGGATGGACTTGTTTGTCAATTATAATTGACAATTGAATAAATATGAGAAAATTCAAGGTTGGCTAAGGAAAGGGAAGAGATAAAAATGAGCAGCGCATCATGAAAAAAAGGACAAAAAAATTTATTAGTAAGAAAAGGAAATGCAATGTTGTTTTGACAATGGTTAGAAATATCTTACAGAATGCTTCATTTGACTAAACAAAGATATGTGATAACTTTTAGTTATATTTTAAATCTACATGATCTTAGGGAGATGAAATCTTGAGTGAAATCAGGAAACTCACATTTAGAGCAAATTTCATTAGATTTTAAACCTCAGTATGTCTCATTTTAATTTAAATGACATCAAAGCCTAGGATGTTCTTCATTTGGTACCTGCATTCCAATAAAATTTTAAATTACATGTAAAATGCAATATTAGCTGCATGGTTTTATTCTGCTTCATTAACTTATACTAGCCCAGTAAAATCTGTCAAAAGGAGAAAAAAAAGACCTCCTTGGGGTGATATTTTAATTGTCATAAAACTGTCATATGGATTAAGAGGCCAGCTGAGCACTGATAGGTTTCCAGACCCCAGAGGAAAGCAAAATATCTTTTAAAAATAACGAACAACCCCAAACAGCCCTACTCATATTATTCCTGAAGACAAAAGACTGGTTATATTTCTTGACATTATATTCTGTTTATGGGGAGTAAATTTGTCACTGTGAAACACCATGAAATATACTAATTACAAGAGATGGTTTATATTTGATGATTTCAGAGGTAGCTTTGTGAATATGTAGAGTAATACCTGTGTTGTTTAGTTATTTCTGTTGGTTTTTATTCATTATGACCCCATTTGGGGGTTTCTTGGCAAAGATACTAAAGTAATTTGCCATTTCTTTCTCCAGCTCATTTTACAGATGAGGAAACTGAGGCAAACAGTGTTAAATGACTTGCTCAGTCACACAGTAAATGTCTTAGTCAATTTGAAGCTCTCTTCCTGACTTTAACCCCAATAGATCCACTATCATCTGTAAGGTAGGATTTAAGCTTATTTTCCTTTCTAACCTGTTTTATCTTCAATCCATCCAGTCATATATTTCTGCAGCCATCTTTCTAAAACACCACTTTAATTGAATTATTACACTGTTCCAAAATGTGTATTTCCAGTTGTCTACTGAATAACCTCCAAATGCCTTAGTCTTATGTTCAGAGTTTGACGTTTGGACCCAACTTATCTTTCCAAGCTCACTTCCAAGTGATCCTTAACACATTCCCTGTTTCAAAGAAATTAAAATATTTTCTGATTTCTGGACATGCTTTGATTATTTCTACTTCCACAAATATGTTCATACTGTACTTTCAGGTTGGAACAGCTGTCTGGCCAGCTTTCCAGTCTTTCTGCACTTTGTTGTTTAGTCATATCCAACTCTTCCTGGGTCCCAGCAATTTGCCATTGCTGCCTATGGAGTTTTCTTGGCAAAGATACTGGCTATATTTTCTTCTCTGGTAGATTAAGGCAGCCTTATTAAGGATCACAGAGCCAATGAATATCTGAGGCTATATCAGGTCTTTTTGACTCCAGATCTCTCTATTTGCTGAGCCACCTAGTTGTTCCTTTTTACACTTTATATTGCCCCATGTACTCTTTGTTCCAATGTTCCTATCCTCTTTATTGTTTCTTTAATAAGAAACTCAATCTTTCTACTCTAGGCAGTTTTTTCTGTCTTGTTCCCAGTCTTGGAATGCTATCCTTCTTCATCTCTATCTCCTGGCTTCTCTAGTTTCCTTGATGTCTTGGCTAAAATCCTATCCTTCCTAAAGGAAGCCTTTAATAATCCCTCTTAACTCTGGAGCTTTCTATCCATTAGTTATTTTCTATTTATTCTGTACATAGCTTGTTTGTACATATTTATTTGTTTTTTTGGTGTTCCCCCATAAAACTGTGAACTCCTTTAGGAAAGGAATTGATTTTATATTTCTTTGTAATTCCAGCAATTAGCACAATTCCTAGCACATAGTAGATGCTTAGTGATTGACTGAATGAATGAATATCTTTCTCATTCCCATTCCTCATCTTTGCTTTTTTTAAAATGCTACTTAACTTTCAAGACCAACCTGGAGTCTCCAGGCCTTTCTGACTACTGAAGTACCACAACAATTTCTTTTTCTAAACTTCTATATTATATGTTGTTTAGAGTCCATTATGCTTTTACACACAGATATACATATGCACAGATATATAAATACACACATTTCTCAACTCTGAAGAAAAGTCTTATGTCTCAGTAATCTTCATTATATTTATATAGAACAATTTGTTTAGCCATTCCTCAATAGATGGGTGCTCTTAGTTTCCATTTTTTCTAATACAAAAGAATTGTTATAAATATTTTTTATTTATATGTCCTTTTTTCCTTTCTTTGATCTCTTTCACAGATTCATCAATAGAATAGTATTTCTCTTTCCCAACCTTCCCTTCAATAATGTCATTTTCCTTTTTTGTCACTTTATCAAATGATTATGAAGTAAAACTTCAGGATTGCTTTAATTGTACTTTAATTATTAGTGATTTGTAACATTTTATATGGCTCTTGATAACTTGCATTTCTTTCTTTAAAAACTGCTTGTTTCATATTCTTTGACCATTTATCCATGAGGGAATGGCTCTTGTCATAAATTTTAATCCATTGCTTATGAATCTTGGATATAAAACCTGTATCAGAGAAAATTTTTGCTTTCCAACCAAGTTGTAAGCTTCTTGAGAGAAGGGAAAATGTTTTCTACTTTTTCTGTGAAAGATTGAAAAAAAGCATTTATTACATATTTACTATAGGTAAAACAATGCTAAGTGGCACTTCTGTTAAGTGGCATGTTAAGTATTAAATTAAAAAACATGAAGATAGTCAGTGAACTCAAGAAGTTTGAAGTCTAATATGTACCTTTAAGACTTAGCTATGTGCTGTACACACAGTAAGTGCTTAATATATAATTTATAAAATGAATCAATCTGAAAGGTGTTGAGAAAAACCTTGCTCTAAAACTCTCTCTCAGAATGAGTTTTTTACTCTCTCACCATTACCGAATTCTCTTACTATTACTAAAATTTTTTTCATTTAGATGGATTTCTGGGTCTTTGTACCTTTTTTATAAACAGGTACCAGCACAACATTACTACCACTGTTGATATCTGATTCCCATTTGTTCAAGTTCAATTGTTTCTGGGTTCAGGTGTCTAGGCTGTACCAAATTCTTTCATTAGCAATATATGATCCATCAGACCCCATCTTTGCTAGTTTGTTCTATTGGACTGCCCTGGGACAGTGAATCTATATTGTGCTGTTCATGGCCATTCTTGTTTGTTATCTGTTCTAGATTAGAAGCTATCATTCTAGATGCATGAATGATCCTTAGACACTCAAATCATAGAAAGAACATGATTATGCATCATCTCTGCTTTGTTACAAACACTAATTCCAGTGACTGTGTAGGACATATTGAGGCTGATGACTTTGCACAGACCTGCCTTAATTAAATCCAATTCATTCTCTTCCTGATATCATAATTCTCTTTGAGAAGAAAGAACAACAAAAATTGCAAAATATTATCCTGACTAGATAGAATGTCTGTAACACTAATTTTTCATGGGTTAATTGTACATTTCCTCTAATCTTTTTTCTTCTCAACATCAGCACCAACCCTGTATATTATGTTGATCTAAATGAAAACACCTTTCTCCTATTCTTGACGCATCTTAAAGCTATCTAACTACTAGTCTATCTCAATAGAAGAATTTGCCACATTCAATAGCTACCTCTTAACATGCAAATATCTCTGGGTTTTACTCCTGTTTTGATTAGCATCTTATCAATTACTTTAGTTACTTTTGCTCAACTAAGAAACAAAAGTCCAATGGGAATGCCGTTAAAACAGGGAAGGATGACAGTGTTGTGGGGAGCAAATCACTAGAAAAGGGGAGAAAATTACTGAAAGGAGAGGTAGGAAGAACAGAAACTTTAAGGCAAATTTTAAGTTACCTCTCTTTTTGCCCAGATTTATTCCTGAATGTAATCTGTTCTCCCTTTTAGGCATTCCACAAACATTTATCATGAACAATAAGTCACCATTGCTAATGGAACCATTTATGGCTATATTTTCACCTCTCTGTCTTTAACATTTGCCTATTTTTTCATGTTTTATTCATTGACTTAGGAAAATATATCTCTTTAATTATGGACAAAAGTGATGCAGTTTTGATTAAGGTTCCACTTGGGGAAAAATTGTGGCTTAGAATTCAATTTGGTCATCAGCTGGTAAAGAATTAAAGATTTCACTTTGAAGATAGATGATGAGGGGAGAATATGACAGCTGGCTTAAGAAGGAAAAACAAATATGAATGGATCCTTTTTAAAAATATATTTCAAATATTCTTTTATTTTTAAATTTTGAGTTCCAAATTCTCATTCTTCTTTCCACTTCTCTCCCATTCACTAAGAAGGCAAGTAATATGAGGCAAGTTATATGTATGAAATCATGCAAAACATATTTCCATATTATTCATATTTTTAAAGCAAGAAAAATAAAGTGAGAAAATTATATTTCTGTTACCACTCAGAGTTCATCAATTCTCTCTCTGGAAATGGAAAGCATTTTTCATCATGATTTCTTTGGGATTATCTTGGATCATTGTATTGATCAGAGTAGCCAAAAGTTCTTTCATTGTTGACCATCATTACAACATTGCTATTACTATGAACAATGATCTCCCAGTTCTTTGCAATTCATTTTACATCACTTTACATGTCTTATGTTCTTTTGAATCATTTCCCATAGTACAATTTCCCATAATTATATGTTATAACTTATTCAGCCATTTCCCAATTGATAAGCATCCCCTCAATTTTCAAATCTTTGCCACTGTAAAGAGATGCTATAAATATTTTGGGTCCTTTTCCCTTTTTTAATAATATATTTTGATACAGAACTAGTAGTGATATTGCTGAGTGAAAGGGTCTATATAGTTTTATAGGACTTTGGGCCTAATTTCTAATTGCTCTCCACAATAATTGGATCAATTCACTACTCATTCAACCAAACAATTCATTAATGTACCTATTTTTCCCTCTTCCCCTCCAGCATTTGCCATTTCTGATAGGGATGAGGTAGTATCTCAGAATTTTAAAAATTTGTATTTTTCTAACCAATAGTGATTTAGAGAATTTTTTCATATGACTATAGACTACTGAGATTTCCTCTTCTGAAAACTGCCTATTTGTAGTCTTTGACTATTTTTCAATTGAAGGGTGGTTCTTATTTTTATAAAATTGATTCAGTTATACCAGTATATACTAAGAAATGAGACCATTATCAGAGAAACTTGTTGTAAACTCTTCCTTCACTGTCTATGATAGCATTTTAACACAAGGTAGGTTTTCTGATAATCCCTTTTAATTAGGTCTTTTTTTGCTTTTGTTTTGACTGAGATCATGATAAGTATTACTGTCTTTTTTTTTTTTTTTTTTTTAGTTGAAGCATATTTGATTCTGTTCTATCTTTTATTTTCAGTTCTCTTAATCTGTTCTTATTATCATCCCCTTTGCTTTGTTCCCTTACCCTCCTCTTTCCCTATTGGGTAAGTTACATTTCTTTATGTGTGTGTGTGTGTGTATTCTTCCCTCTTTGAACAAATTCTAATGAGAGTGAGACTTATTATCTGTCCCCTCTCCTCCACACCATTTCCCCTCTCACTGTAAAAACTTTTCCTTGAATGTCTTTTTTATGTAAGAACAATTTCCCATTCTAACTTCCCTTTCCCTCTTCTCCTAGTGCATCTCACCCCTTCATTTTTTTTCTTTTTGAGATCATTCTAACATAATTGACTAATTGCCCTAATAATGATAAATTTTTAGGAGTTACATGTATCATCTTTCCATATAGGGATGTAAATAGTTTCGATTTATTGAAACCCTTATGACTACTTTTTCACATTTACCTTTTTATGCTTGTGTTTGAAATTTTGTATTTCAGCTCTGGTCTTTTCATCAGGAGTGCTTGAAAGTCTTCTATTTCATTAATTTTTTTTTCCTCTGAAGAATTATATACAGTTTTGCTAGGTAGATTATTCTTGCTTATAATTCTCACTTCTTTGCTTTCCAGATCACATTCCAAGTACTTTGCTCTTTTAATGTGAAAGCTGCTAAATCTTGTGTAATCCTGACTGTGGCTCTACAATATTTGATATGTTTCTTTCTGCCTGCTTTAAGTATTTTCTCATTGACCAGAAATTTGGCTATAATATTTCTGGGAGTTTTAATTTTGAGATATGCTTCAAGAGATGATCAATGGATTCTTTCAACTTCTCTTCTATCCTTTGGACTTAAGGTATCAGGGCAGATAATTTCTTCAAATATGTTGTCTAATCTTTTTCTTTGACCATAGTTTTCAGATAGTTCAGATTCTTCAGACAATCAGAAAGTTCAGATTAGCTCTCCTTGATCTATTTCCCAGATCAGTTGTTTTTCTAATGAGATATTTCACATTTTCTTCTATTTTTTCCTCATTCTTTTGACTTCATTGTTTCTTGCTGCCTCATGGAGTAATTACCTTCACTTGCCAAGTCCATTTTTTCACTTTTCCATTTATTTAGTTATTTTTTTTCATTATTTAGTATTTTATTTCTCCCCAGTAACATGCAAAATTTTTTTTTACATTTGTTTTTATGGAGATTAAAATTATCTTCTAATGAAGTAGACCTCAGATCTTACTCATGATCTGAGATAACTCTTCCTTTCAGGACCCTATTTTTACAGGGCTAGATGTGGAATCATTTCAGAACAGCTATACCAAATGCAGAATAATCCCATTGATTGGCATGTGACACATAAGCCAAAAAAAAAAAAAAAAAAAGGTAATATAATATCAGCAGGGTCACAAATTGGGTAAAGTAAGAAATATCTTCACACATGATGGACAGATTTCTTAAGTTGGGCAGGAGGAAATGGTACAAGCTATCACAGACAGTGACCTAAGTAGTCATAAAATGGTCATCTGCTCCTATTAGACAATGGATTGGTCCGGAGGTACAAAAATATTTTGGGGGGTCCATGTAGTTGCCACTTCTGCCATGCAGAGTGGGATCACCATAACAAGGCAAAACAAAAGTGGAGGGCCTTTAAGTTATTTTCCTATAGCTAAGCAAGTGGACTTAGAATTTGTAGCTCATAGCTCTGGGGACTTATTTACAGAACTCTGATAGGGTTCTATCAAATTGATTAATACTGATTGGAATACAGTAGGTATCCAAATAAATAATTTCTCTCATTTTAAAAACTTAAATGAAGCCTTTTTTCAGAGAAACTTGCTTCAAAATTCTTTTCACCATTACTATACTATTTCCCCCTGTTTATTTGATTCTCTATTTCTTCTCACCTTGTCCCTCCCAATTCCAATGTTTAAAGAATTATTTTCTTCATTGAGATTCTGTATCTTTTCCCATTTGGCTTTTTTTTTTTTATTATTCTTATTTTTACCATTACACCAATTCTGTTTTCTAAAGTGTCATTTTCTTTTTCTTTCCTTGTTTTTTATTTTTTTCTTCAAGTAAAAAACAAAACAAAACTTAAATCTAAAGTAGAAAAAGAAAAAAGAAAAAAAAACTGTCATATGCACAACAGAACATAAGGGAGGATTCAAAATATGTAATAATAAACTTCCATTTCAAGAAAGCATATATAGTAATAGAAGACATTGTATTTAGAACTGTCTATCTTTTCTTTATTTCCTTGTAGATTTTCTTTTGTTCTTTGCTTGCACTTTTACTTTATTCTTTTTTCTCTTTCCCCCCTTCAGTTTCACCAAGCAGGCTATAATTAAGCTTAGATATCCCAGTTAATTCTTATTTACTTCTACCTGTTAATTTGCCTTACTATTACTTAATCTCCCCTACCCCAAGGATCCTTCCCTTCTCTTCTCCCCACCTTTACCCTCCTACTCTTCTAAACCCCACCTTATTTTATTCCTTTCCCCTCTTATTTCTTTACAGATTTTGGAGGGTATTATATTCTTTTAGCGGTGTGTATGTATATGTTTATCTCTTTAACCCATTCTCAAAGTGACTAGAATTTTAGAATGAGCCCTTATCCTTTATCTTAATTCTTCTGTGTTTGTTCTTGCTCTGACACCTTATTCTGATAGTGATGGGGGTTGAGGTCCCTTTAAGATTCCTGTTCTAATTGCCCAACCCATGGCTGACCTTGATTCACAAATCCTGATCAAAGGCCCAGCCCCACTATCAGCTCAGCTTCCCCCAGCCCTCACCTGATTTGAGCTAACTGAAAAGCCCTCCAAGAACTTAGGGGTACCGCCCATCATCTTCTAGGTATAAAAGAGGCGAGCCGGAACTCCCTCTTTGCAGGAGCCCTCCCAGCCAACAAGTGGTATCCTACCGACCATGTAAGGGTTCAAGCCCGCCCAGCGGCCACCTCTGGCCTTGGCGTCTTTTTAACTGAGCTTTACTTCCAAATTTCCACAATAAACCTTTTATTTATCAATCTAGGTTTTTGGGCCTGTAAATTCATTTACAGGGAACACTGCGCCTCATGGGATTATCTTACTATCTATGCGCTGACAAATGGGGTTCCCTCTTTCCTTTCCCTCATTAATAGCATAATGAATGTTTTTATATTTTCCTACATGATTTTGCTTTTTAGTGTTACATCATATTCAACTCTACTCCAATCTTTCTTTTGGATTATCCAATTATTTATGACAATCTTAGACATATGATTTACATTTTTAGATATAAGACATAAACAGAACAGTTTGTCCTTAATAAGTCCCTTGAAATTAGTCTTTGATGTTTGTGACAAAATCCTGAAAATCTGAAAGTTTTTTTTCATTTTTTTCATTCAATATTATACTTAATTTTACTGGATATAATATTTTTGGCCTCTACTTCTTTTGTCTGTCAATATATAATATTCCAGAACCTGTGTTCTTTTATTGTAGCTGCTGATGAGTCTTATGCAATTCTAATTGTAGCTCCAGCATATTAGACTTTTTATTGTTGTTGCTTGCAAAATTTTCTCTTTGATCTGTACTATTATCATTGTAGCAGTGATGTTTCTGTACTGTTATCACTGATATCAGTGTACATTTTACTTCTCGAATCTCTTTCAGGCAGTGATTGATGGATTTTTTTTCTATTTCTACTTTCCTCTCTTGTTCTATCACTTCAGGACAATTTTCTTTAATTATTTCTTGTATTATTGTGTCATGGTTCTTTTTTGGTCATAGCTTTCACATAGTCTTTTAGTCTTAAATTTTCCCTTCTTAATCTCTTTCAAAGAAGAGATCTGCTGTTTTTTTTTGTAAGTTGTTTCACATTCTCTTTTATTTTGTCATTCTTTATATTTTGTTTTATTATTTCCTGGTCTTTCCTGGTTTCCCCTTGCCCAATTTTAATTTTCAAAGAGTCATTTTCTTCCTAAAGACTCTGGATCTCCTTTTCTAGTTGGTTGACTTTCTTTTAACAATTTTGTTTTTCTTGCATTGTTTTTCTCCTCATTTGGTTTTTAAAGTCTTTTTTTGAGTTCTATGAATTAATTTTGGGCAGGAAATTGTTTAATACTAGTCTTTGGGGTAGGAGAGATTTTTTCTTTTTAACTCCAGTATTCTCCTCTGAAGAGGAACTCTAGTATTCCCTATTGAACCTGAATTCAAATCTAGTCTTTGCCACTTCCTTAATGTATGCCCCTGGACAAGATGCTTTATCTCTCTGGGCCTCTATTTTTTTAATCTATAAAATGAAAAGTTGAATTTGATAACCTCTAAGACCCTTTTAGCTCTAAATGTTTGATCCTATCACCTAAACCCTCTCTAATATGAGACTACTGTATTAGAGTCTATCCTCTAATGAGAAAAATATTTGAACCTATGGATTTATAGAATGTCAGAGTTGGGACTATCTTAACAATAACCCAAACTTCTCTTTTCACAGAAAGAAAACTGAACCAAGGAAATTTTACTGAAATTACCATAAAAAATAAAACACACAAGATTGGAGGTGCTAGTTGAAGATGCAGCTCCAACCTCCCTTCCTCCCAGGATTTCAAAGAAAACTTACAAAATTTTTATTTCTATATTGGCAACCAAAAATCTGCATTCTGAGTTCTTACTAATATTGGTTCGTTAATTACTTTTATATTATCATTATACATGCCTAAGACATGTAAGGGAGGAGATGGGCACTAGCCTGCAGCTAATTTACAATGTAAATTCCCACTGCTCTTCATTAAAGACTACTTATCTCAGTGCTGCTAGTAGATACTTTGTGTTTTGATGATAAAAGGAAAAGAATATGTAAGAATGCTTCCTATTTTCTCCCTATGGCAATTTTTTTCTTATTATAAAAAGAGGACTTCTTAAGAAGATTGAAGTTGTCTGAGGTGAATGTTTTAAATTTCATTCTTCATTCCTTCTAAATTTGTCTATATCTTTGCCTGTTCTCTCTATCCTTCCCATGCAGAAGAAAGAGGATTTCATTTTTTTTTTTCAAGGCTCCCTGCTTCACCTTTGCTCTTGTATTTATCCCCTTCTGCTTCCTCTGGGACTTTGGTCCATCAATTATGCTCTTTCTTTTTTGCATCCTCTTATTTCATCTGCTACTGACTACAAACATGCTCAGGTGTTCTTGAACTTAAAAAAGCAAACTCTGAAAAACCAGTGCTCTCTGTATAGTGCTCTCTCCCACAAAAAACAAACAAAATAAACCCTACAAAACCCTCTTCCTTAAATCCTATTATTCACTCACATGCTAGATAACAGAATTGTGATCCACAAAGATTTTGACAGGCTGGAATGTTAAACCAAATTAATTAGGATAAAATTTAAGATAAATGCGAGATCTTTCACCTATGTAAAAGAAAAGTACACAAATAAAGAAAAAGAACCCTAGATAGGTGACTGATCTCTGGAAATAGATTAAGTCATTTGGGTGGGGTTAAGGTGACTCTCATGGATCAGAGAATCATCCTTGGACTGGAGATCATTCTATAAAAGAACTGATTAAAAGAACTTGGAATATTCTGCCTGGAAAAGAGAAGAATTAGTTGAGGGTGGGGTGTGGTGGAGAAAAAGATAATATGCTTTTAATTTCTTGAAAGATTCTCATTTAGGGGGAAAATAATGAGAACAGTGGACTTGGTCTAAGAGAGCAGAGTTAGAATTGATAGAAAATACAGGGATGCAAGTTTTAGTTCAATATGGGGAAGAATCTCCTATCAGAAATATTTGTAAGTGAAATTCTGTCTTTGAACAAAGGTTCTGAATTACTGGTTAAGGAAATTGTACAGGTGATTTGTGCTTCATATAAAGTTTAAACTAGAAAATGAATCCCCCTTTCCCCATTGAAATTCGAGCCAGAGAAGTGTATGAGATCATATTAAAACCTAAATTTTATGATTCTATATTTACATGACTCTAAGTTGTCAAAAAGAATAGCCTATAATTTCTGTCTCTACTTCCATATAATCCCAAACTTGTTCCTTACTTCATGAATCTTTTATTTCTTTGGTTTGGGTAGTTTCTTCATTAAGGCAAGTCAAAACCACTATAATTTAGTAGATGAATCTTTAAGACTGGCTAAAAAAATCCATTACTACAGTTATCCTACCCTTCTCTCAAACCAAATAGGATTACTTGCCATTATTTGAACATTCCATATATTTGTATCTTCATACATTCACTCCTGTTGTTTGGTTTGTCTATTATTGTTATTGTCTATTATTATTATTTAGGCTTCCATTTCTACCTTATGAAATACTACCTTGCTTAAATTCAAGATGTAGTTTAAATAGCACTCCTACCATGAAATTCTCTTGATAAACATAGTGGGAAATGATCATAGATTTATAGATATAAGGGATCTTAGATGTTATCTCATCCAGTTGCTCAATGTTAGAGGGAGAAACTAAGAACTAGAGAGTTTAAGCAATTTTCTCAAGTTTTTATAAAAAGTAAATGGCAAAGCTTAGATTTCTAACAGTGCCATTTGATTTCAAATCCTATATTGGATCTCTCTTCTAAACTCCAATAATATTTTGTTTGTATTCTCTTTATACACTTTATCATATTATATCATTGTATTATAATATTCTGCACACATTTTACTTCTCATACTAAATTACAATTTCTTGAAAGCAGAGTCTATGTGATACCTTTTAGTATCATTCCAATCCTTAAGCCTAGCCATAGCACTTTGAGCATAGCAAGTGTTCAATAAATATATGGTTCATGATCAATGAATCTTTTTCCTAAAAACAGGTGTTTTTTTTTTTTTTGGAGAGGAGAAGGATGTGTTCTATTCTTCTACAAAAATAATTAGAGTCAGGATATCAGTGAAAACAAATTTACTTAAAAATAATTTACTAAATACCTACTTTGTCCCACCCATTATAATAGATTCTTGGGATACAATGACAATCATGAAATAGTGCTTAGAAAAGGGAACTTTATTCCATTAAAGTCATCTGATTTATTTCCCACCAACAACTGAAACCTTTTCCAAACGTAACTGCTAATTTGTAACTTGCTTAGTAGTTGAGAAATAGCAAGAAATTAAAGGAAACAGCAATAATTGCATGATACCAAATGGGCAAACCCATGGCCTGAGTAGTGTATGGGGCTGAGGATGCAGGAACAAGCAAAAATCGACAGAGTTGGTGTAATGCCTGAGTGATAGCTCTTTCACATAGATCTCAAATCTAATTCTTCTTATGTGTTAAGTTCTGTTTTCTACTTCATTACTACACCTCCCTTATATACCTCCATTATCACAACCTTTCTGCATTCTCTTCATAACTGTTTAAACACTTCATTCTTTTCTTCCTTTTATGACTTCCTGTCCATCTCACCAATTTTAAATAGCAAAGGCTTCACCATTCTAAACCCTAAAAGAATAATGAAACATTCAGACTTCTGCCACTCAAAACTCTCCAAAGATAGACAAGTTTGTTTGTCTTTTCTGACTAACATATCATCTTTATGTGTGTTTCTTTGTAGCTTATTTCTCTTTTTTTGGTGTGTGTGTAGCTATAGAATATAAGCCCCTATGGATAAAAAGCATTTGATATATTTTTATATCTAAGCACTTATTATTCATTTTTTGGCTCTTCACTAAATATCCCTTACTGATATTGATGAGAACTTTATTTTCTTCATGCCATGCTTCATAAGAATTATCAAAATAAATCATAGTTCTATAATGTGAATAGTGTTTGAGAATGAGATTTGGATTTCTTGACTACTACTTAAAAAACAGTTATGATAGCAATAGAGACATAGAGACTATGATAGCAAGTAGAGTAGCAGGTATTAGAGCACAAACACACATAAAGGGAGGAACAGATATGCCAGCACCTGTAGAGAGAGCTTTTGATATTGTTGAGTTGTTTCAGTTGTGTCCAATTCTCCATTCTATATTATAATATACTTTGGGATTTTCTTGGCAAAGATACTAAAGTGGTTTGCCATTTTCTTGTTCAGCTCACTTTGCAAATGAGGAAACGAAACAAACTGGATTAGATGATTTACCCAAGACCATTCAGCTAGTAAAAGTCTGAGGACAGATTTGAACTCACATTTTTCTGGCTCTTGGCTGGGTATTCTACCCAACTGTGGACTTAGCTGCTCTTCAAAGGGATAATAGGATCTTAACACCTTGTTAACACAGGAATGTATTATTAACTTTATCTGCCTTCCGCTTTCTTTAACTTCCTCATCTGAGGTGGACATGAAAATCAATTGGTCAAATGTAAAAATAGAAACATTTCTGATGATGAGAAAAAGAAGAACTTGCCTAAAAAATACTAATATAGAGACCCACAAGGAACTTGCTTAGAGAATCATGAACAGAAGATCAAAACAAGAGCAAGCAACAAAGGATGACCCTAAATTTAAGATCTGGGTCATTTGTCAGCTGGTACAATGCCTTATACATACCAGGCATACTGATTTAACATAGAGACGTTGAATGGCTAGAGGATTCACACATTCTCATTCATTTGGTATAAATATACTATTTTTTCTTCAAACATGTTGACATGCAAAGGGCAATTTTTATTAAAAGAAAACTTAGAAGAATGAAAATTACTTATTTAATCAAATTTGTGTTTTCTTAACAAATAGGTAACTCATCTCTAGAACTTATGAAATCACCAGTCTCCCTCTCTCATGGGTTTCACATTATTCCAAATTAAATTTTTTTCCAGTATTAGATATTAAAGATTATTTTTGAAAGTCACATTTACTCTGTGAAAATAATATGCATTGAAATCATTTCTATTGAAGTCTCTCATGTGCTACATTAGGAAGAACATTAAACACTTGAAAGAGTGTTCATGAGAAATTGCAAAGATAATTAAAATATAGGAAAATAAGGTCAATGAAAGAAGGGCTAGGAATTAGGAATTTTTGCACCTTGACAAATGAAAGTTGAAGGATTTTGTAATTATTGTTTTGGTATATATGAAAATTATTATTCAAAGCATAGTTTCCAGTTGGACTCTATTTCCATAAGATTTGATCCTTTTCTTTTGAAGTGGGGGAGAAAGTAATGTTTGGTTTAATAGTATCTAATGTGTTGCCTCTATCATTTGGGATGATAATCTCTGAGCTTTTCCTCCTTATTTGAATTTTCTAAGTAAAAACATTTAATTTGAAGTTCAACTTTTCTTTTGAAATAATTTAAGAAACTTGTTCAGTCTTCTTCCTTCCTTCCTACCTAAGGTTCTTGTTACAGAACTTTCTTTATGTATCAAAGAAGTAACTAGGGTAGGAGTTAATAGTGGTTTCTCAGGTTGTCGTATTTAAAGCTTTATAGAGTATTGGCAGGAGTAACAGATCAGCTCCGTAGGAACAAAGAGCCTAGTACCCAGTTACAAAGCATAATTACTTAAAGTTGGAAGTTTCCAGCTGGTGAGCTAGAATAAGCTCTTTATAATTCTCTCTTGCTCACCCAACATTTCTCCATCTTCAGAGGTGTCAAGAAGTTTTTATTTTGGGTTCCTATCTTCCATATCCACTGAATGTGTAATTTATGGCAATAATTCTGAGTATCATTTGTGATAGGTGGAAAAATTTCTAGTTATGACTCTATTCTATAGTAGTATTTAATAGTACAGCACATATAGGGTCACAGTCTTTTTCTGACTCTCTATACTGTTCCTAAAACAGCAATTAAGAAACTACATTCAATAAACACTTATTAAACACCTATTATATGCACACATAATGTTAAGTACTGGGGATACAAAAACCAAAAAAAAATTATTCTTCTCTTTAAGGTACTTACTTTCTACTAGAAGGCTATACCATGTACATAGAAATAAAAGAAAAAAATTTATAAGAGAAAACTCTTAAAAATCAAGAGGGAGAATTAAGATCTGTTTGGTTTGGACTACATGATGCTTTACTCAGAATTGGATGATTATCATATTGATTAACTGGGTTTTGGATATTCAGAACTTTCTCAATTTCCTCAGCTTCTTCTCCTCTCTGATTAGAAGGCCAGAGGCCAAATTCCTCTCAAAGGTTTCTTTTATACAGGGCTGGATTTTGGACTCACCATTAACCCTCCACTTTCTATTTCACTTGGACTGCTTTAATTGTACATGTAACTCCTTTTAGGTACTCTCTGGTTCTGCTTCTCCCCCACCCCCTTTCCATTTCCCTTTTTGTGTCTTCTTCTCTCCCTAGATTGTAAGTTCCTTGAGGGCAGGCACTGTCTTTTTTTTTTTTTTATCTCCCCCCTTCCCAAGATAGCAAGCATTCTGATATAGGCTAAACATGTGCAATTTTTAAAAATATATTTCCATATTTGTCATGTTGTACAAGAAAAATCGGATCAAAGAGAAAAAAATACAAGAAAAAATAAGCAAAGAACAACAATAAAAAAATGAAAACACTATGTCTCTATCCACTATTCTTTCTTCATAGTAGTCTGATGTGGTATTTTCCATCCCAAGTCTATTGGATTTGCCTTGAATCACTTCATTGTTGAAAAGAGCTAAGGCCCTCACAATCGATCATCACATAGTCTTGTTGTTACTGTATACAATGTTCTCTGGATTCTGCTCACTTTACTCAGCATCAGTTCACTGTCCAGGCTTTAGTGAATTCAGTTCCCGCAGAAGGTAGAACCCAAGCTGAATCTTCAAAGAGCCAAGTATCCTAAGATGAGAAGGTAAGGAGGGAGTGCATCTGAGAAAAGGGAGAAAGTCTGGGCAAAGACATGGAGAGAGACAATGGAATTCTTAGGTTTAAGGAATTGTTCATAAGGACAATTTGGCTGAAACAGAAAGATCACAATGGGAATAATATGAAATACATTTGGAAAAATATGTGGGAACTAGGAAGTTGTCAAAGATATTAAATGTTAGTCTGAGGAGTTCCTATTTTATCCTTGTAGGCAATAGGGAATCACTGGAGATTGTTGAAGAGAGAAGAGACATGATCTAAATAGAACTATTTCTACCAAGACTGACTTGATAGTTGCAAATGCTGGGTCTTCATGATCTTCTGTCTCATGTGAGCATGTCTTTTTTAAAGACATTGATCTTGGCCTCTTCAGGTTTCTACACAGTGTTCTTCCTGCATCAGCCACTGATTGAATCTGCAGTTATAATTTTCCATTACTGTCCAGCTGTGTTAAAATATTTTCCATTTTGAAAGCTAAGGAAAATACTGATGATTGCCATCTGTTCATTTTTCCATTCATGGATTTTCCTTCTCCTCCATTCCTAATGTAGTGCAGTGAACTTTCACACTTTAGAAAGATTGGAAAGGAAAAGACCCAAGGGCCATAATGGATATGGAATTCATGCCTTTGTTGTTTAAGGGAAAGAAAAAGAATAGTAATTCCTTTCCTCTTACTGTACCCTCCATACATTTCTCCTGGGAAGAGGATTAAACCCATCAAGCTCACAGCCAATGCCCTCTTCTTCCTTCCAACAGGCTTATGTTCTATAAACATCTGCTCCTAATGGCAGCTTCTTCCATTGTGAGGATACTGATTCTTTCCTGTCCATCTGGCCTCAGGCATCATTTTATGTCAAGTTGCTGTCTGCAGCTTGACATCCAAAGAGAGAGATATGTACACTATTTTTTTTTAAGACCTTAGTTTCAGCAACCACTCCTGTGGGAGGCAGACATTCTTTTCATCAGGATTAAATGAAACACAATTGTTATAGAAGTCCACTGTCTAATGATCTGAGCAAAGTATGATTTTCTCATCTATGATGTCAGTCTTCAGTGTTCCAACTTCAGCCTGATTTTATACAGCCAAGTCTGATTATCCTTGGCAATGGAGAGGGGAGAAATTATGAAAGATGTTCCCTTGAGTCTCTCATTTTAACCAAAATTATCAACTTCTTTCTATATCAAACTCCTGTCAGAGCTCCTGAGTAACAGAAGTGACTAATTTGTATTTCACTCACCTTGTGTCTTCTTTTTGGTGTCAATAAAATGGCCAAAAGGCCTTCAACATGAGGGAGAAAGGATGTAAGAAACTGGGGACCCAAACCAAGTGTGGGTTGTCTTTTTATTAGTGGGTCTTTAAAGAGATATTTTTTATCATTGAGTATATCATCTGGGGTGTTCAGATTTCCATCTTTCATCACTCACATTGACATAGTATTTAATAGTTTATGCAGAAATTGCTTTACAACAATTTTACAAAATAGAGGAGATTCTATTCTTTATTTTTTGTTCCACTAGACTTGAAATATGGAAATCCCCTCGACTGAAACATATGCGTATATATATATATATATGTGTCAGCAAACTCACCTGCAATTATAGCCTTAGACAGGTGTATGCCAGAATGTTGTCTTCTGAATATGTGGCTTCCCACCTCCATTTCATAAATAAGGAAATTGAAACTCAGTGGTCACCCAGCTGATGGCACAACTGGAACTTGCATCTAGGTATTCTTAACTCTACCTACAGAATTCCTTCTACAACTTCATCCTACATAGCATCTGTAGTCATACTTTTTGTGCCTATTATATATATGGTTCATTTCCATGTAGCACTGGATCTAAATAGGCAGTATTGTGAAGTATATAAAATCTGTCTTTATTGACTCCCTAATCTCACTTCAAATTTTAGAATCCTTCTCTCCCATTTCTGAGTTGCTTTCTGACTCGTGCCAGCCTCATCCTCCCTCTTCCTCCAGAGTTCTATAATGGAACTGTTACCTTGGAAGGATGCTTTATTGTAATGACCCACCTAAAAAATGTAATGTTCCGCTTAAAAAAAGTATGATAAAACTGGTGTCTATTCTGTCCTTGCAAAGGATTAGTTTTTTTTTATGGCACTTCAAGGGCTTCTCCTCTGATCTCTCTTTAACACATATATCACAAATGTTCCCATGACAAATTCAAGGTATTTTGTGGATCCTTTGCATCTTAGTTAGTTCAAATCAATCAAATCATGCAATTTAATTAAGCATGATTAGAAAAGTATAAATTATACATTTCTCTCACAAATCTGGTACATTATTTCCCACAAGTATATACATCACCATTGGTAAGACTGTACATTTGTAGGAACACATGTAACTAGGATACACATACAGAAGACCATCTCATACTTTAGGGCCACTGAAGTATTCTGGAATACAATAACCAGCCTGCTAAGTTATGCTTTTAGATATTGTTTATAATTTAACTTCAATTTCTATCAAGAATGCTTTCTTTGGAATATCTGACTTAGTGTCAGAAGTTCTTTGTAACCTCATTTAATATCATATTCCCAAACTTCAACCATTTAGAATAATTTAAGGAACTGTCCTACTCACAACTTGTCAAGGATTGTCTGGGTCAAAGACCCATCAAGTTTTTCACTCTCCAAATTATTTTTTAAAATACATATCAATGGGAGGGAGGAAAAAATAAAGAAAAAAATAAAAAATTATTTAAAAAGATGCTATGAACTCAATCTTTGTTTCAGAATTCTGCCTTTTAAGAAATATAAATGTGGCTATTCTTAAACCTTTTTAGATTTTTATCAATCTTTTTTTGGAGGGGATTACCCACCTTTTTATTATAGCTTTTTATTTATAAAACATGTGCATGAGTAATTTTTCAACATTGAACCTTGTAAAACTTTCTGTTTCAACTTTCTCTTCCTTTCCCCCACCCCCTCCCCTAGATGGCAGGTAGTCCAATACATGTTAAATATGTTAAGATATATGTTAAATACAATATATGTATACATATTTATACAGTTATCTTGCTGCACAAGAAAAATCATATTTAGAAAGAAGGTTAAAAACCTGAGAAGGAAAGCAAAAATGCAAGCAGACAATAATAGAAAGAGTGGAAATGCTATGTTGTGATTACCCACTATTTTGACCTCTGAAGCTAACTTTTAGGTTATAACTTTCGAGTATTTTTCAACAATATACATTTCTAATCTAGATTATTTTATAACTGCAAGATGACATTTGGGGTTATTACCATTTGGGGTGATGTTCCTCTATTCTACCTTTTATTGGCTTGCTTTTCTGACCTTTTAAAGAATATTAGACTACAGCCATCTCCAGTCTCTTTCACCTAAAACCAGGAAAGGCAGAAGAGCTATACATTCATCTTCAAAGCCAGTACTGGGTAAGAGGAGGCATGAGTCCCACAATGCCAAATATCTCAAATATCAAATACCAAAAGGAGATGGAGCCAAAACATTTTTGAGTTAGAAATATTCAATAGACAATTAGTGATGGAGAATTGAAGATGAGAACAGAAATTGGAGCTGCATATTCAGGCTTGAGAGTCATGGAAATGATCATTAAATCCATGGAAATTGATGAGGTCAATGGGAAAGAGGGTAGAGAAAGGAAAGTAAGGGACTTGGGACAGAGAAATGAAGAATACCCATAGTTAGGGAGTGTGATGGGGATGAAAAAAAAGAATTTGTTTTTTTCCTAGTGACATGGAATATTTGAAAGTTTTGGAGAAGGTAACAACATATTAAAGAGAGGAAAAATTGGAACCCGTAAAGCCAAGCAGGAGATTATTACATAGTTCAAATGGGAGGTGATAAGGTCCTGAACTACGGTGGTGGTCATGTAAGTAGACAATAGGAAACTGATGTGAGCAGTAGAATGGAAGTAGATTTGATAACTAATCAAATAAAGAAGGTGAGGGAGAAGGAAGAATTAAGGATGAGTGTTGTTTGTCCTTAGTTTTCAGGGATGCAGTAGATGACCTTAGCATCTTCCATATCTGACTGAGCTTTAAGTGGCCATAGAGTTTGCTCCAGGGACCTTTATGGACACAATGTTTTCACATGCTTGGGACAGACATCCTTCTAGTTCACCATAGGGATCATTGAGATTGAGGCCTGTTAATTACCTTTAACCAGATTTAATCCATCTGCCAAAATGTCCCTGCTGTGCATGCTATACCTTCTTGGAGAATTGAGTGGCAGATGGACACCAAAGGTAGATGAACAGCCATGAAAAGGGCTCAGCAAGTCTTCACACCAGAGGTGCTCATTCTGTTTGAATACTTCATACACCCCAATCCTGACTAGAAAAATGGTGATACCCTCAAATAGAAACAGACCTTGAATATAGGAGAAATTTGGTAAGAAGACAAATAAGACAAGATAAATAATACAATTTGGTAAGGCAAAATAGAGATTAGTAAGATGAAGCAAAGCTAGTTAGGTATATCTGTCAAGATTCTAATAGAATGAGAAGATGTTTAGAGGGAAGAAGAGGGACAGGTCTAGAATTCAAGATCCCTATAAGTAGTTTAACAAGCATTTTTCCAATGGAGCTAAGAGGAAAATTAAAAAAGCAACAACAACAACTAAGGATTGAATTTCTAGCAATATAGAGTAGGGAACGATTTACAGTGGCTTTCGTAAATTATAAAGATGTTTATATTGTATTTTTGCCAGTACCATTCTATATTCAGGTTACAAAAAAGAAGGTGGCATTTCTTTTTAAAAAGGGGAGGAACAGTGGATACAGCACTGGTCTTGAAGTCAGGAAGACCCGAGTTCAAATCTGGCCTCAGATCCTTAATATTTCCTAGCTGTATGACCCTGGGCAAGTCACTTAACCCCAATTGTCTCAGCAAAAAAAGGGGGGGGAGGGGAGGAAGAATAAAAAGCATTACATGAAGTAAAAGGGAATACTTGCTCCTTTCCAAATGTTGGAAGGTAGAGGAATGTGACAGCAAAAAGGACAAAGAAAAGCATAGAACATTTGGAACAGTCCGTTGTCTTTCTCCTCAAAGTCCCAATACTATCTTCACTCTTCTTCACTGGGAAAATTAAGGCCATCCCTAGTGAACTTCCTGATTTCCCTTATTCCACAATTCAAAACCTCTCAACATCATTATTCATCCATCTCAGTAGGGATAGAAAACTTAAGAAAGAGATTCTCAAATCACAAAATAATTATAGTGGGAAAGCAAAGGGAAGGATATTTAATGAGACCTTTGTGGACATACAGGGAACTAACTAGTAAACCAAATTTGATATAAGATATGTGCATAAGATGGAAACAATAGCAAGGAATGGGGTATAAATATAAAAATATGGCATATTTCTGTGAGAACAAAATGTGGAATGTTAAGGCAAAAATGACCCGAGGCTGTTAAGGAACTTTAAGAATAACAATAAAGATATTTTTAAAAGAGTGATATTGAGGAGGGCGGGAAGGTGAGAAAAAAAAGAAAGAACAAAGTAATTTGAAGGGATTCCAGGTAATGATGGCTTGTAAAGTCTGGTAGTCATAGTTGCTATTTCTGTAGTTTCTATATCCAACCTTGATGGGAGACTTGATCTTAATGGCTGCCAGAAAGGTTTTGAAGGGAGAGTATCCTCTAGTCTCTAGTGCTCCATAATGGGGCAGCCATATCACTTTCTCTGGGTTCCGCTAAACTTGAAATCAGGAAGCCTGATTTTGATTTTCATATAATAAAATTGAAAAAGCACTAGATTTATGTTGGATTTGGATTCAAATATTGGTCTTACTATTTGACAATAATTCCTATAATAATTGTCCTGAAGTTCAAATGAGATGTATACATAGAAGAATTTACAAATTCAAAATGCTATATAGTTAGTTTTTAAAATACATATGGTGTTACATAAATGTCATGAATTATTACTTGTATGTTATTAGGCCAGTTACTTCATCCTTCTGGGCCTCAGTTTACTTATCTATCAGATTTATGGAATTATTTGTTGTTCTTTACAATGGACTAAGTGACCTTTAAGATCTCTCAGCTCTCAAATTCTATGATTTTACAAGAATCACGAGCCATGCCTTAGAGCTAAGTTTTTACACATAGGTCAATTAATTAATTAATTAATTATTGGTCAGCTAAGTGGAAGTGGATAGAGTACTAGACTTGGAATTAGGATGACCTGAATTCAATTCTGTTCTCTGACACTTACTAGCTTTGTGACCCTGGAGAACTCACTCAATCCTGTTTGCCTCAGTTTGCTTATCTGTAAAATGAGCTAGAGAAAGAAATCAAGAAAATCTCAAATGGGGTCATGAAGAATTGAACACAACTGAAACAACTGAACTAAAAATCAATCTCTAAGAATTTATTAAGAATTTATTATGAGCTAGGCTCTGTGCCAAGAACCAGAGATTCAAAGAAAATGAATGAAACAAACTTGACTTGCAAGAAGATTACATGAGATATGTGTAAACTGCATGTATATATGGAGAAGGAAAGAGAGAGAAAGAGGGAGGGAGGAGAGAGGAAGAGAGGATAAATACAAAAACATACAAAGTAGTTGAATACGAGATAGTTGTAGGAGAATGCTATTTTTGGGAGAACCACGAAAGGCTTCACATGGTGGGTGATATTGGAGTTGAAGTCTTGAGGGAAGACGGGCATTCCATGAGACAGAGGTGGGGAGGGAGTACATTCCAGATAGAAGGCAGGATTAGGGTAAAGACAAAGAGGTGCCCACATAGGTGGAGCTAAAATAGTGGGTTTAAGCAAAGATTCTTGAGCCTTACTCATTCTTAATATTTTCCTAATTTACTGTGTTATGTTTGCTTCCCCCTACCCTCTCACCCTTTCTTCTTGCTTTTTCTAAAACCCTCCCCCCAAAATAACCAGATTTATAGACTTGTCCCAACATGTGCAAGTTGACAAGGCATTCTTAGTGCAAAGGATCAACAGGCTGGAGGATGGTGCCAGACAGCCCCAGAGCAAGCTGTTGATTTATGGGTAGGTCTGCTAGACTGTCACTTTATGCTTCAACATCAAAAGAATAGATTACAAATACAATCATGTGAATATTCCCCTGAAAATGTCTTTTCAGGAGGCTTTTTCAGTGTCCTTGTATGGAACCAGCTAAAAGCTGTGCTTAGTGCAATCATCCAAATACCTCTGGACCCTCACACCATATGTTTCCTACATTTTCTTTTATCACATGTGATTGTATATTATAATACAGAGCAATTTCAAAGGAGAAACATATGGCTGGGTATTTTCCATCTCAGAATTTTTGAGCTCTGAGCAAGAAGAAAGCTGGGGTTCTGTTTAGTTCTGAGGAAACTGACCAGCTGAATGGTGTAGGTGATAATCAATGATCCATTTTGTTCTGTTGTTTAAGGTAGAGTAGCATTGACGAGAGAATGTCAAAGTGTTCAGTCATTTCCAAATGACTCTTTAATTAGTGTATACATATGTGTGTGTGTATATAGCTATACATATGTATACATATATGTGTATTTATATATATATAGTGTGTATATCTCTTTCTATGTATATATGTGTATACATATGCACAGATATATATGCTCACATATAAAAATATATTTTTATAGTTTACATACATATATAAAATATATATAACATATATACATACATATGCATATTATATATACACAAAGAGGGGCTTGAATATATATACATTCAAATCTGATAGAATGTATTCATTTACATCTTCTCAAACAGAATGTGGTCAGACAAAAACCCTTTTCATTTGGATTGTTCTCTGTGAAACACACACAGCTCCTGGAGAAAAATGATGAAGGTCTTTTAGATTGCTGAGAATATTGTTTACAAAATCAAAAGATTTGGTATTACTGAATCTGAAAAACAAAGTGTCTAAGTGATGGATGTAATTGGGTATTTTTTTTTTAAAGGAACATGTTCTTTACTGAGGACAGGACAGAATGTAATGGGCTCCCTTCACCATGATGGTATAGTTTTTGGATATAAAGTATATCTCATGTTGGTACTATTTTCCAATTATTAGGTTAGTTAGACTGGAATGGATTATTAAGGAATGTTGTGAAATCCACTTCAATGGAGTTATTTGAAAATAGGCAGAATTCTCATCTGTTTATGACAGAGAGGCAGCTGGGTATAGTGGAATGTGACTGGACTGAGTCATGAGGCCTGAATGGGAAGACTTTCTCTGTCATTTATCAATTGTATAGAGCAAGCTACTCTGAACCATACAGATTCTCAATCTTAGAGGCCAGTTAATCCAAATTTTACCTGGTTAAGAATCTCTTAAATAACAGCAATTAAAAAGTGCTCACCTAGGTTTTTCTTGAATGCCTCTAGTAAAGGAAAACTCATTCCCTCATCCTATCCCATTATACTTTTGTAAAAGCTCTAGTTATTAGGAAAGATTGAAAAAAATATCGAGTTAAAATCTGCCACTTTGGCTTTTATTCAATATTTCTACTTCTGTTCTTTGAATGCAAATAAAAGAAATTGGATCCTCTTATTCTAGGAAACAGTTCTTCAAGTACTTGAAGATAGATATCACTGTTTGCAGATTAATGCTCCCTAGTTCCCTTATCTAGTCCTTATATGGTATGATCATGAGACCAATAATAAATTGGTCTCTGTTGTGAGGCATTCTAATTAATCAATATCCTTCTTTGAATATGGTACTCTAGTTTTGGTAGAGGAGAGAAAAATAGGCCAAGAGATCAGAATGTTGATAATTGTAAAAAGAATATTAACCCATATTCTTGAAGGCTGTGCCATCAAACACAATCTCTGATGGGACCTTCTGTGGAGGAAGGAACTTTGGGAATGGGCCAAGTGATGGACTGCCAATTTTTCTATCTCAAAGCTTCTTAAACTGTAGGTTGTGACTCCATATTGGGTCATGTAACTGAATGTGTGGGTTGCAAAAAAATTGGCAATAGTAAAAGGTTTCTAAATGCTCTATCTCTTTCAGTATGAAATATTCCACCAAGATTTAATTCTTTATATAAAGATAAACAAGTATGTTCATATCATTAGTGGGCAGAATTGTTTTTATCTTTAATAAATGATAAAATTATATGTATACCACAGAAATATTTTTAAATTTGTTATTATTAAAATCTTTATGATTTATTATCAGTAAATATTTGATTTATGTACTTATTTTTATATACTTATATACCAGAGGTTGCATAAAAATATCTTGGGTGAAAAGGGATCACAAGTGGAAAAAGTTTAAGAAGCCCCATTCTAGCTTAAAATCAGTTAGCTAACTTGGGTGGTCTTATACATTTTGTAATCCATTTTGCCAAAGAAAATAAAACATTTAATGGATAGTGCTAGAGGTAGAGTTAGAATGGTCTGAATTTAAATGCTTTCTTCAACATTTACTATTAGGATGACCCAGACAGGTCAAGTAATCTTTTTTTTTTTTTTTTTTTTTTTAATCTCCCAGTTTCTTTTCATTTGTAAAATGGGGATTATAATTTCTATAGCATCTACTGCTCAATGCTAAGTTGCTTCTCATATTGATTGATTATAATTGACTTGGATCTTCTAAAAAATGACAACTTTTTAAAGTGAAAAAAGTTCATTATAGTAGTACTACTATCTGTTGATTAAAAACACAAATTGACCAACATGCAATGAATTCTGTATTTTGTTAATCAGGCATGGCAGTAGGGTATGTAGATGTGATCTCAGAATTGAGAAGACCTGCCTCTTGGGGAGGAGGGGAGGGTCTGCCTTGTAGACATATTATGTGATCCTAGGCAATTCACTGAATCTCTCAGTGCTGTGAAGAATTTAGTTTTAGAGCTTGGGCAGACATAGAAGACACTAAGATCTCCATTGACTTGAGGGACATTGCCTGTCATCTTGACTTTTTGTCTTGCCACTAGGCTTTGAAGACCCTGGAAGAGAGAGTGAGGCTGAATACTTTGTACAACTCTGTCTCACTTTAAATCTAATTTACTTGCAAGTCTAGACATTACTCTGTAAAGTCATTGCTTCTTTTTAGTCATTGCTTCTTTTCAAACGCAAAGGACAGACCACAATAAAAGAGTTACCTCAGGCAAAGTGCTCTGCAAACTTTTACATGCTATATAAGTGTCAGTTATGGTTTCTGTACTTTGGATGAGTCAATACTACAAAATTAGATTTTCCTTCATGCAAAGAAAAGCTTTTAAACAGTCATTTATGTTAATTTTATGTTGATTTTTTTGAGATCCTTTTGAATGAGAAAAAAAAATTGGGTGAAGGCACAAACTAATTTCTGAGTTGTGTGTCTTTACTTGTATATCTTTATACTTTGCTAGAAAGTTAAGAAACATTTCTTGAATAATGCTTGCCAGAATTTATGCCGCCAAGATTTTTGCTTTTTATATGAAAATTTGTTAAGAAAAAATGCTCAATGATAAATTGATCTTCTATTCCTCTGAAAGGACCTGTTCAGGAATGCAGACCAAAGTTTAATAGAAATGATGTGAGGGTTTTCTCTGATTTTTCAGTGAATGAAGTCTCTATCAATTATGGAGTAGGGATGGTAGTGGAGAATGTTTTTGAAAGGCCTCATTTGATGTCAGCTAGGGATTATTAATTCACTGAAAGTTCTGCCTCTACCTTTAGTTTAACTAAAGTGAATATTTTTTAGTTTTTTCTTCTTTGAACTTTGAATTCCTATGAACTGAGGAAAGCCTGTTCTGTAGGACTTGAAACCTCTTAAAGCTGTCATGAGTTCTTATAATGCTCTGGTCTGTGCCAGAGAAGTGCCTCTGATCTGATACCTTCTCAGATGTTCCAGGAAAATATGGTTTCCACAATAAGGTAAAATTCAAATAGAAACAAGTCTCTTTATGTCTACATATTTACTTAGAAACCACAAATAAACAGTATCTTTGTTGGACTGTATTTTTATTTTTTGTTTAACTTTCCTAATTACATTTTAATTTGGTTTAAGTCTCATTTGGAGTTTTGAAGGCTTCTTATAGGCTAGAATTTGATACCTCTGATCAAGAAAATTAAAGGAATTATAGCCTTTATGATCCATTGACATTTTACTGCTTTAATTTGGCCATTAATGGAAAAAAAATAATAGTTCCTATTTACATATTAAGAGAGGTAGTTATATGTAGGTATAGAAAGATAGTCTGAGTCTGGAAGTGCTAGATTTAACTTCTACTTCTGAGACACATTTTCTCTGTGTATATATATGAAAAAGAGACAGACAGACAGACAGACAGAGGTACAAGGAGACAGAGAGACAGAGACAGACACATGCACTGGGCAAAAGATCTTAATTTTTAGTGTCTCAGGCAAATGTCTAAGGTGCTGATCTGTATTTGTAGGAGAAAAGAGAGAATTCCTCACTATAATTTCCCTAATGCCAATGAAATCACGGGTTCCATTTATCTACATATATATTTTGTTGTTGTCTGTTTTTGGAGAGAAACAAAATAACATCATTATGTTAGAATTGAGTTACAGTGTGTCTGACTGTGGCTGATCAGACCAATATGGACTTGGAATGTTCTGCCACAGTTCGGACACAAATAGTCCCCATGAACATTTGACGTGGCTTCTCTAATTTTGTGTATATTCTGTGTTTTTTTTTTTTTTTCTTTTAGGTTAATTCAATTCTGCTTTGTTCATAGAGCACAACACCTTCTCTGATGAGGGCACGCCACGCTGGGCAGTCCTGTGCCAGTGTCTCCCATGTATCCCATGCCATACGATCAGTTCTAAAGTTCTTAAAAGGTACCTTGAGAATGTCCTTGTATTGCTGTTTCTGACTATCTTGTGAGCACTTACCCTATGTGAGTTTTCCATGATAATTTTTTTTTTTTTTTGGTAAGCGTACATTTGGCATTCAAACTATATGGTCCACCCAAAGGAATTGTGCTTTCTGCAGAGTTGGAATGCTTGGTGATCTCCAGAATCTTCCTAAGATAATTCAAATGAAAGCAATACAGTTTCCTGTCCTGGTGCTGATGTACTGTCAGGACTCACAAGAATACAACAATGAGGTCAGAACAACAGCTCTGTACACTCTTAGTTTGATAGTCAGTCTAATACCTCTTCTCTCTCACACTTTCCTTTGGAGCTTCCCAAACCCTGAGCTCGCTTTGGCAATGCATGTGTCAATCTCATTTTCAATGTGCTCAACCCCGGAAAATATCCTGTCAAGCTAGGTGAACTTATCCACAGCATTCAAAACGTCTTCATTTACTTTAGTTTATGGTTCCACATATGGAAGGTGTGGTGCTGGCTGATGGAGACCTGTGTTTTCTTGTTAATTGTTAGGCCAAAATTAGCACAAGCAGTGATGATCCATAATTTGTTGCATCTCTACTTCAGATGCTACATTAGATGCGCAATTATTTGCAAACAAAAAATCAGGTCCCAACATTCCCTCTACTTTGGTTTTGGCAAGACACACACACACACACACACACACACACACACAGAGTTTTAAGGTAGCAGCCTGAATTCTGGAGACACTTTCAAGAGGTCCTTGGGGTTAAAACTATTTTTATAATAATACTAAGATGTTACCTGCCTCTTAAATACTCCTTTTCCCAACTACATAGCTGTGTGAGTTCAGATTTTCTTCATGTACTTCATCCAAAACAACATATTGTTAGCAGATTGAATGTAGAAGCTGATATGAAATCCAGCTGTCTACTATTAAGGGAGACATTACAGAGATTTGAAAAAATATGTAGAACAATGACATCCTTATTGCTCATTTTTTGATTTGTAATAAATATTTTTCATAAAATATGTTATTTGTGTTAACATATAACAGACTTATTTTTAAATTAATTAATAAATATTTTAAAATTTTATCAGCTTAAATTTTGATATAGTAAATATTAGTAGATTTAACCCATATAAATAAAGACTCTTTGAGATACACTATCATTTTTTTTTTTTTTTTTTTTTGCCAGGATCACACAACTAGGAAGTATTAAGTATCTGAGTTCAGATTTGAACTCAGGTCCTCCTGACTTCAGGGCAGGTTCTCTATCCACTGTGTCACCTAGCTACTCCATCCTCCATAATTTTTAAGAGTATAAATGGGGTCTTAAGATTAAACAATTTGAGAACCACTGTTTTCAGGTTTGCAAATGGTTCAAAAATCAATCGACTTTGCAAAAGGTGCTATTATTGACATGATCAGATTGATCAATGCTAATATGATGGTCTTAGGACATGAACCCAGATAAACAACTTCAAATTTGGGTCACTTAAACAAGCCATCTATCCAGGCATTAATCCATGGACTGAATAGACATTATTACTCCATTACTATCAACTAGAGAAAGAATGAGCTAGAACAGAAGATGTTGCTAAATTTGCATAGGAAGAGTTGGATGGACACTTCAAGACTACAGTGAACATTGTAAACTCAATGATTCTGTACTAAAGGAGATGTTGGAATTTAGCAAAAGTAACTCTTTAAGGTAGGTGTACCATAAGTATCATTATTTAGCACAAGTAACTCTTTAAGCTAGGTGTACCATAAGTATCATTATTTAGCACAAGTAACTCTTTAAGGTAGGTGTACCATAAGTATCATTATTTAGCACAAGTAACTCTTTAAGGTAGGTGTACCATAAGTATCATTATTTAGCACAAGTAACTCTTTAAGGTAGGCGTACCATAAGTATCATTATTTAGCACAAGTAACTCTTTAAGCTAGGTGTACCATAAGTATCATTATTTAGCACAAGTAACTCTTTAAGGTAGGTGTACCATAAGTATCATTATTTAGCATAAGTAACTCTTTAAGGTAGGTGTACCATAAGTATCATTATTTAGCACAAGTAACTCTTTAAGGTAGGTGTACCATAAGTATCATTATCACAATTTTTATAGAAGAGGAAACTGAACTCAGAGTTGAAAAGGAACAAGAATCATCGCTGACATTCAGACCCAGAGCTTCTGTCTCATCTTACAGTATCATGCTGTTGCTAAGGCTTCAGGTAGGAAGTTGTTTAGGAATTAGAGAACAGCAAACCAAAGTCCATTTGTGACATGGTAACAAATCAGTGGTCAGGTGTGGGAAGATAGATGAGGGACTGTTCTAGTAAATGCCTATAACTGGGCACAAACCAGCAAACTGGTGGGTAGTTTTTACCTGCAAATAATACTGCTCTGTTCTGATAAAGCTTAGATTCGTATGGGAAATCTATTTTGATCATTGGAGAATGAAATATGATATATTTTATGGTTATTCAGTCATTTTTCACTTTTGTCCAAATCTTCTTGACCCCACTTGAGGTTTTCTTGGTAAGATACCATTTTGCCATTTCCTTCTCCAGTTCATTTTTACAGATAAAGAAATTGAGACTAACAAGGTTAAGGGACTTGCCCAGGATCATACAACTAGTAAGTATTCAGTGCATACTTACGTGATATTTTAAAACCTTAATTGCTTTCAATTTTTTTTCACTTGGGCACCAGAGAAAATTCTGGGAATCTGAAGCATGATACATTTGTGGATTTTTTTGGACCATGTATAATGTATTCTTTTTCTCCATTAAAAGGTCATTACCAGTTTTATTTTTTGAGTGTGACTTATCCTAATAACCTGCCAGAAACTTTTAGGTGTTAGTTACAGCAAAAGCTTCTAAAGCATCAGCCATGTTCTTCCTTGACCTAATGTGTGCGAGGTGGGGCAACTGGCAGAATTAGAACTTTAGATATGATCATGGGAGAATTATTAAAGCACATCTCAACCAATTGATTAGTAAGCATTTATTAAGTGCATACTATATGCCAATAATTGTCAGGCTAGATGTTGGACAAAGAAATAAAAACTGTGGGACAGTCATTGTCCTTGATGTGCTTACATTTGGGAAAAGGGTCATATAATATGTTCACAGGTAATAAAATATGAAATATATATAGAATAAATATATTTTAGTGGGTACTAGCAACTGGGAATATCAGGAAAACTCTATTGAAGGAATTTGTATTTTAATGGAGTCTTCAAGGTTTGAAGGGAACTAGAGGTTCCAGAAAGGGGACACATTTCATATTCTTATGATATGCTTAATTTTGACAGTTTTAGTATGTATATTAGGTGTAAGATCATTTCATTCCTAGGCTAGATTTTGAAATTTCTTCATGGTTTTATTTCCTTACTTTTAAATGAAAGGGAGGCCCAAACACAGATAACCAATGGATGTTACTGGAACATTTTTCTTTAGTCCTATCCATAAAAAACAAACTAATTATGCCTTTGAGGCACATGCTATCTTTATTGGGAAACCATTTTCCTGGATGGGAAAGCGCATTTCAGAAGTCAACTCTAATTGCTTCTCATTCCAATGAAAGTGCTATGTCTTTGATGGAAGCTGAGAAATAGGACCAAATGTCTTCAACATCAGCTTTTCACTTTATACTTTATTCTCTGGTATATTTTGAAGCTCCAGAAAGGGAAATAGTTAAGGAAATTGAATGGTTTTTCACATCATAATAGGATTGTAAATAGAGATATGGAAAGGACCTTGAAAAAAGAGTAATAATTAGGATAGAATGAAAGGGACATGGGCCTGGGGTGATACATTGAGAGAAGCCCTACAACACTATCTTTGAGCATTTTTCCTCTTCTTCTTAGCTTCCTCCTCTGGTAGCTATAATAACAGCCATTTTTGCAATAGGGCAGTTTTCTTCCTCCCTCAATTGCTTAGAAACTTAATATCTTGGGCCAAGCTTTTTTTCAATGGTATTCTGTCTTGGTAAGTCTACCAAATCTGTCCAACTCCACCACCATATGCACAAACACATATCTGCCATTTATACTACTTGTTCCAGGTGCAAAAATTGCTGCTGTTATTTTTATTATTTAGAACTCATCTGGTCTAAGGCTCTTCTTTTAAAGATGAGAAAAATTGAGACTCAGAGACATAAAACAACTTGACCAGAATAACATAGCTCATAACAGAGTCAGCTTTAAATCAAGTTATCTTGACTCCAAATCCAGGGCTCTTTCCCGTGAACCAAGTTGTCTAACTTGTCAGGTCATTAAATATATAACAATTGATAAATTTTGCCATTTCTGCCTCTTTATCATCTCTTGCAATCATTTCTTCTTAATTTACACAGTTGCATCTTTGTTAAAAGTCCTCATCATCTCTTGCTTGGATTATTGCAATGGCTTCCAAATTGGCCTCCTTTCTAACTCAAGTCTCTCTCTGCTCCAATCTATCCTCCACCCAGCTGTCAGAATGATTTTCCTTAAATACTGGTCCAATTATATCATTTTCCTACTCAATAAAAGTCAGTGATTCCTTATCTCCTCTAGGAGATAATATACAAACTGCTCTGATTTTAAAAGTTATGTGCACTCTGAACCCAATCTACGATTTCAGACTCATTATATATGGCTCACCATCCATCACTAACCAAATGGCCCTTCTTGATGTTCCTCACAATATATCACTCCATTTTTTGTCTCCAAATCTTGCACTGGTCCTTCTTTGCTCTTGGGATAATCTCCCTCCTTAATCTTTGCTTCATAGAATTCCTTCCATTCTCTATGATTCAGCTGAAGAAGCAGCAACTGATGGCACTGTGATGAAGCACTGGGACTGGATCTTAGATATTTACCAGTTGTGTGATCCTGGGCAAGTCATTACCTGCTGATTGCTTAAATTACTCAAATGTAGAATGGAGATAAATAAAAAGAACAGTACTTACCTCCCAAGGTGGTTATAAAGATCAAATGAGATAATTCTGTAAAAGTCCTTAGCACAGCGGCTGCCATATAATTGTCATTCAGTCATGTCTGACTCTTCATGACCCCATTTTGGGTTTTCTTGGCAAAGATAGTGGAGTAGTTTGTCATTTCATTTTACAGATGAAGAAACTATTTACCCCTAACTTTAGGGGTCTTTTGTATTATAGTTCCATTTAACCACTTAAAAATTAGATTCGCTTTTGCACAGAACATTAATTTCAAAGGCATAACAACATCAAAGAGTTTCACTCCTTGAATGCTACTAGAAAGAGACTGCCTAGTTAAGTTATAGGTGCAGCCTAGTCCAGCTATGCCGCAAATGGAAAGAGACTGTTTTCACCCATGAGATAGGAAAACACAGGATGTCTTTTCTCAGAAAAGATTCTTCAGTCTTGTACAAGGTTAATTCCATCTTATGTGATTTTGGCATGCACAACATAGCCCCCAAATAGCCACAACATATCATATTAAAAAAAAAAAGTAAAGACTAAATAAAATTTAATAATTTAAAAAATTTAAAAATAAAATAATAAAATAATAATAAAGAAAAAAATCAAAGTATGATATTTAGATTTCATACAATTTCTTATTCTTCTCTGGTCAGTTCTACTATTCTTTCTAAAGGCTTATGCATAATGAAGTTTCCTTGCTTATCTCTCTGAACTGAATTTATTTTTATTATTGACTTGTCTGAGATAAGGATTGTCATCCTTGATTTTTTTGGATTCATTTGAGTTATTTTCTTCCAAATTGTCATTTTAATTTTATACAAATATTCAAATTTAAATATGCCTTTATATAGAAAATTGTTGGCTTTTTTTTGGCTTTCTAATCCATTGTGTCACATATCTCTATTTTATGGATGAGTTCATTCCATTTGCATTCAAAATTATGATTATTACCTATGTTTTTGCTCTATCAAATTCTATTTTAATATTGGTCTCTCTGTGGAAAACCAAGTATATTAATATATTGTTGCTACAACTGTGAGGTGGTTCAGTCATTTTGAAAAGCTTTTTGGATCTATGCCTACAGTTATTAAATTGTGCATTCTCCTTGATCCAGCAATACCACTTCTAGGTCTATATACAGGAAAAAAAATTAGAAAGAAGAAAAGGGAATTAAATGTTCAAAAATATTCATTTGTTCAGCTGTTTCAGTAATGCTTGACTCTTTATGACCTCATTTGGGATTTTCTTAGCAATGATGCTGAAGTGGTTTGCCATGAGCTTTTCTGGTTCATTTTACAGATGAGGAGGATACTAAAGCAAATGGGGTTAAGGGACTTGTCCAGGGTCACACAGCTAGTTGCCAGATTTGAATTCAAGAAGATAAATCTTCCTAGACTTCAGGTCTAGTACTCTATCTAATGAATCAACTAGTGTTATGAAAACACACACACACACACACAAATTCACAGTAGCTCCTTTTTTTTGGGGGGGGGGAAGAGGATAAAATTGGAAACTGAGGGCATACCCACTAAGTGGGGAGAAGCTGAACAAGTTGTAGAATATGATGAAAGGGATGGTTTCAGAGAAATCTGGGAAGACATTTTTAAACTGATAGAAGGGTAAAGGAAGAAGAACCAGAAGAACAATGTATCTATATATCTATATGTAATAACATTATTATTAAGAACAAACAGCTTTGGAAGACTTTAGATCTCTGATCTACACAATGACCAGTTATGATTCCAGAGAACTCATGATGAAACATACTATCCAGCTTCTGACAGGCGATAGATTCAGAGTGCAGGTTGAAACATAAAGACATACAGACATATGCACACATACATATTGAGACACACACATACACACATGTATATATATATATATATATATATATATATATATATATATATATACACTGTATATATGGATATATACATATACATATATATTGCATGCAAATATATAGACATATTTATACATGTATAATGGAGGAATTTGTTTTGCTTGTCTCTATATATTTGTAACAGGAGTATAGCTTTTCTTCCTTTCTCAAGGGATGAGAGAAGTAGAAGGAAAATAAGATAGATTTTCATGGATTGAAAAAATTAATTTAAAAAATATAACTCCCCATTGCTCCTAAATGAGAAAAAAAAGAGGAGAATAAAGGATTGAAATTAGCATTGTTATATTGATATATTAATGAATATTGATATAATATATGAGTTATATTGTTAGAAATAATCCTATTAATTTCTCTCCCATTGCTTTCTAGTGCAGGATCAAAATGGTGAATCTTGTACTTTTTTTCCCCCTTTGTTTTTTCTCTTGTGACCAGAGTTCCACAGTTATAGTCTGTTTAGCTTGAAGGAATTCTTTCCTCAATTAAACCCTACTCTAAATCATCTCAGCCTAGTCTCTTATTTATTTCTATTGCTAATTTTGAAAAACATCCCTTGTCTAATTAAAACGAAAGTAAAATTTATGTGATTATTTATTTACTATGCTGCCTATCTCTGTTTGCATAAATTTCATAGGCAAATATAGTAAATAGCATTCCAAGTTTAGAATCAGAAGAATTGGATTTGAATACTGCTTCTGCTACTTATTTTCTTCATAATCTTGGACAAGTCACTTAAATTTCTTGCATCATAGTTTCTTATTTGTAAAATAAGGACATTGGTCTACATTGCCTTAAAGATGCTCTGCAGGAGTCTATCTATAGCAATATCTTATTTAAATCTCTAATTCATCTTAAGATATAGCAAGTTCTTTGTTTCCCTTAATCATATATTTCCCCCTTTTGTTTTTTTGAACATCTAAACTCATAGTTAATATCTTTCCCCCTAAGTCAGTGACCCATAAATATGATGAGATTCTGAAGAAATATTAGTTTCTTTTCTCCTTTTTATGATGAAAGTATTTGATAATGACTTGGATTTTTTGAAATATAAAAACTGGTTTATCTTCCTAGAGTTTATTTTTCTTAATAAAGTCTTTTGATGACTCACTTAAAATATAATTTCCATAACACAAATGCACAGAAGTATAAATTCTGTTAAAATTTCATCTTCCCTTATCCCCAGCTCTGTGCCTAGGAATATATTTAACATCATTTGATATTCTTGTTTATTTTCCTTTATCTTTAGCTTATAACAGCATAAATTTCCCTTCTTTTTGTAGCTAATGTGTAACCCAGCATAATTCTTACTAAGATTTATTGGTACATAATTTATCTTTCCCTAGCCATTTGTGATATTTTCTCTCTTACCTGGGTGTCCCAGAGTTTTGTAATAAATAACACTTCAGGGTCATTAAAAATGGGACTTTTTGTTAGTGGTGGTCTGCAAAGTTTACTTATTTATATTTTGCTTTCTACTTCCACTATTCTTGGAATGGTCTTTAACGATTTCTTGAAACATAATATCTGAGGATTTGTTTTTTTTTGTCATTGTTGTTGTTATGCTTTCTGGGCCCACATGGAGTCTCAGATTTTATATCTGCCCTATTTTTCAGTATTATCTCATTACTTTCTCTAGTTTATTGTCATATTACTGATTTTTTAAAAATTGATTTCCTCCATTATTCTCAGAATAGCAGAAACATTGTCAAAAAAACCCCAAAAACTTCTGTTCTAAATTACATCATGTTCTCCTTATTTCTTCTTTTAATTCTTTTATTTATCATTTTAACCATTGTTGAAGAACTTGTGGCTGTTATCCTTTACTTTGGAGAGTTCTAGTTTCAGTTAATGCTGAATTCTGGATCTTTATTCTAAAATTATCTTTCTCCCATAATATTTGCCATCCTTCTATCTTCTCACAGCATCCCACTATCCCACCCTTACCCCTGGTAGATTAATTGCTAACTCTACTGTTAAGCCCAACTTTTTATCTCTGGAGTATCTGGTAATGTTCTCATTTGTAGTAGGCAGGGATGGGCCTGCAATCTAGAATACAAAGGTAGCATGGAGTTAATAACATGAATAGATATTGGGGTGACTTCTACTTTAGTGATTACAAGGTAGCCTAGAGGATTAGATGTGGCAGAAAAGTGATTGTGAGTAGAGATCTGAAACAATTTGCTGAAATCCTTATTTTCCTTCAAGACTCTGTTTATATTCCACCTCCTCTGGATTTTTAGCTTGAATTGGCTTAGGTAGATCTAAATGCTAAATTTTCCATATGAGTATTCTCACCTAAGACACTGGTAAATGCTACACTTCAGGGCTTAATTTATTGTTTTGATGGTTGTCTAGACTTAAGAAAATATTAAAATGCAGAGCAGAATAAGTTGTTAAATATTTACCAGCACACTCCTGGCTCTAGGCTATACATACCCTATTTAACTTTCACAGTCAATTTGCAAATGTTTTTCCTTGATTCAAGGTCAACTATTTGAGAGTATATGGATAAATCAGTACCTATATATCACTACTTATTCAAAAGCTAATTGAAAGATATGCTCTACTGAAGATGAGTCAGTAATAGTGTTTTCTTATTCAAGAATGTGTAGAAAAATTGAAAATGACTTAGAATTGAAGTCCGTGGTTATTTCAGGCCAAGTACAAGGTCACACAAAGTATTTGTAATGGAAGTGGGCTGAAAACTCCATTAGTCTAATTCAGACCTATCTACCTATCAATGAAAATACTTCAAGTACATTTGACTAGTTCATAATGAAAATCAGACAGTGGAATTAATGAGAAATTGAATAAATTTGAATCATCCATTAAGTTTTTTTCTTTGTGGAAATCATAGTGAATTTTCCTAGGGAAAAAGCTCCTGCTGCTGTGCCACAGTTCTCTTTTATTGTCCTGATTCAGTTTTCCTAATTATCCTGACTCAGTTTCCCTGAATTGTTCTGCCTCAGTCCCTAATTGTTCTGTTCAATCCTGCAACAACACCCCTCCCTCCTAATCATGATGATCCAGTTAAAGAGAAAGACCTTCTATCTTAGGTATCATCCGAATGTTGGGTGCCTCTCCCTACTCTGTAATCCCAATTTATCAGATATCCTCCATATTTTCCCCCTATCCTGTCAGAACTGGATTGTTAGTTCCTGTTCTCAGCACTCTGACTCCGCCTCTGCCTCGGTCTACCTGTATCTGATACAGGGTGTGTGTATGTATATATATGTGTGTGTGTGTGTGTGTGTGTATATATATATATGTCATTGAGAACACACATTGTTTGCTGGATTCTTGGAAACAATAGTCTCATTCAGCTCTGGGACCAAACCATGGATCCATTTGGTCCCAGTAAATTTCTCCCATTTAATAACTTATTAAATACTCTCTAATCTCTATCTTGCCTCAGTTTCTCCAGTATTACACTACAAACAGAACTCTATTTGTTAGCAGTGAATGGAAGTAGATTCAATTAGGAGACACCTCAAGGTAAGAGGGCTGTGTAACTTTTAGATGCCAAATGGTAATTTGCACCAATGCTTGGTCAATAACATAAGCATGAATAGGCATGAATCTCTATCAGAATAATCACATGATTTAAGCATGATTATCTGGGATAATCATGACAACTTGGATAACTAGATAATTGACCAACAGAGATCATAAGAAAATGAGATAATAGTGAAACATGAAAAATGCTTTATTAGTTGATATCAAGAGAATATTGGTAGAGGATTGCAATTATATAATCGTCATTTTCCATGCTGGCCAACCTATCTTCTCTTCTTATCATATAATTTCTTGATGATATTTTTTCCTTACCTACTTCTCTGGAGTTCCTCATTAGTTATAAGTTTGAGTTTGCACATACCCACCATGTACCTTTCTATTGCTCTCAGTGATATTCATTTTTAATTCTTCAAAGATAGTTTTTTCTGAATATAGGAAGAAAGGAAGAAGGAAATAAGAATTTATTTAGTAAGTGTCTATTGTGTGCCAAGCACTGTTTTAAATGCTTTTCAAAATAGTATCTCATTTGATCCCCATAATAATCCTGTGAGGTGGGTGCTATTATTATATTCCTTTTACAGTTGAGGAAATTGAGTCAGACAGAGGTCAACTGACACAGGGACACAGATAGTCTATGTCTGAAGCTGGTTATTAACTCAAATCTTCTTGATGAGAGGCCCAGTGATATATTTACAGCTTGACTTAGTTTTTTCTCAGAATTCTTGGAGAATGTTACTATCTTTTTTTTTTTTTTTTTTTTTTTTTTTCCCCTAAATGAGCCTTTGCTTTCATGGGAAATGAGGTCATTTAAAGTAGCAGTATAGTTTCCTAAACTTACTTCTTCCTGTTCAATTTAGGACCAACTCATTGTCTATCTCTGCTGATATATTTTGTTCCAGGCTCTATTCAAAGTTAGGCCTCTGAAAGGAAAGATTTGGGAAAGACATAGATATGGAAAGGAGCCAGAACCTCAAGAATGTCCTATCTCCAGCTTGTTGCTCTAGGGAAATTGGGAAATTACCCATTGAATGAGATCAGCAGTTCTTTTAATTGAGATATCTGACTCCCAGTGGGAGAGCTCATTGACTCTGTGTATTGTCTGATATATTCTAATTTATATAGCCTAATTAATTTCTATTTGCCTCAGCTTGGATAAATGGGCTTATTTGCTAGTCAGTATTTGTGATGATTTTTGTGTAACTGTCATGGGGTAGAAAATAATTCAAGTCCTTGGTTACAAGTTGGGGCACATTCTGGGATAAACATACCTGGTAGATCAAAGAGTAAAGGGCAGAAGGCAGCTGCTCCAACCCACCATGCCCTGAGGTTTCTGAAGGATCCAACACTTCCAAGTCATTTCCTCTATTATCTTCATTACATAAATTCTACTGTTTTAGAGCTCAGCCTGAGTCTTCACTAAGATCCCCAGCTATAGGTCCCCAGACACAGAAAAGAAACTTCAAGGGATTCTCGGTAGATCCAGCAACACACTCTTGTTGGCCAGCAATTTAGTACCCATGTGGCTGGACTCCAGTCAAACCTTCACCAAAGTCTGTCATTGTAGGGAGTCCAGGCAGAGAAAGTAGCCTTGGGGCCTTTGAGATATGTCTAGCCCAGTGGTTTTGGGCTGAGACCAATAGAGCTGGTCTCTTCCTAAAGTCCGGCTAGCGGAGCTTCCAGATGTGGAGTAGCTGGATACTAATAACCTGCTTCCAGGTGTGGGAGAAAGGCCATGGAAAAATCCAATCTGAGCAATTCCTGAAGCTTGTGGTGGGAACCCAGTGTTGTATTATTTTATAAGCCAAACAGCAAGAAGAAGGAGAATGACCAATCCCAGGCAGAATTTATAATAGGTGGAAGTTCTGGAGCCTAGAGACAATACATAGTCCTCAGGTGGAGCCTATTAGAACAATTCTAGAGCCCTTTGAAAGAAGGTCCTAGTCTGGCCCACTCTGTTCAGAAATAGACAGACCCTGTCCATAAGCTCTCAATTACAGGGCTTGACTCAAGTTTAGGACCCTCAATAGAGATAATAATTTCAAAGACATTAGCAAATGAAAGCATGATATCGAACATCATGAGGCAATATCTTGATTTGAGATATACTCAAGAAGTAAATCCTGAAGTTTGGATAAGATCTTAGAAGAAAGAAAAGAAAAGATACAAAGTGAAAAATCTAGGAAGGAAAATTTGGCAGGGAAAATTGACATCTTACAGAAAATAGAAAACATTAGAAACTTAATAAAATGTCAAAAAAATTACAAAGGGCCTGATTTTTAAAAATGAGTAAACAAAACAATAAGAAATATTAAAATCAAAGCAATATATTATAAATGGATATTAGACCTTAATATTAAAGAGCATACTATAAAATGAGCCAAATAAATAATAATTAAATAAAAATTAATAAAAATAATCAAAACAATCCTGAAGTCCTGCAAATTGTCAAAAATTACCCCAAAATGGCAACAGTGTTGGAGAATTGTAGAATAGATACACTAACATGTTACTGATGGGGCTATGAAATGACAGAATCATTTTGGAAAGCAATTTGGAATAATTCAAATAAGATGACTGAGTGTTATATATCCTTTGAATTAGAAACTTTATTATTGACATATTCCTAGAAAGTCATTGATAAGAACAAAGTCCCTATGGAATGGAAATATTTATATCAGTACTTTTTTTTGTGATAGAAAGTATTTTTATAGATAAACTTTTAAAAAATTATTAACATTCTTCTTTTTTATTAAAGCCTTTTATTTTCAAAACATATGCATGGATAATTTTCAACATTCACCCTTGCAAACCTTGTGTTCCACATTTTTCTCCTCTTTTTCCCCTACTCCCTCCCTTTGATGGCTAGTAAGCCAATATATGTTAAACATGTGCAATTCTCTATATATTTAACAATTATCATGCTTCACAAGAAAAGTCAGATCAAAAAGGAAAAAAATGAGAAAGAAAACAAATTGCAAGTTCCCACAGTCCTCTCTCTGGATGCAGATAGCTGTCTTTATCACAAGACCATTGGAATTGGCCTGAATCATCTCATTGTTGAAAAGAGCCATGTCCATCAGAATTGATCATCACATAATCTTGCTGTTGCCATGTACAATGATCCACTGCTTCTATTCACTTCACTTAATATCAGTCCACATAAGTCTCTCCAAGCCTCTCTGAAATTATCTTGCCAATTGTTTCTTTTCTTTCTTTCTTTCTTTTTTTAATTAAAGCTTTTTCTTTTCAAAGCATGTGTGGATAATTTTTTAACATTGACCCTTGCAAAACCTTGTGTTCCAAATTCCCCCCCTTCCTCCCACCCCATCCCCCCAGATGGCAAGTAATCCAATATTTGTTAAACCTGTTAAAATAAATGTTAAATCCAATATATGTATACATATTTAAACAATTATCTTCTGCATGAGAAAAAATCAGATAAAAGAGGGGAAAAATGAGAAAAAGCAAAATGCAAGCAAACAACAACAAAAAAGAGTGAAAATGCTATATTGTGATCCCCACTCAGTTCCCACAGTCCTCTCTCTGGGTATAGATGATTCTTTTCATCACAAGATCATTGGAACTGGCATCAATCATCTCATCGTTGAAAAGAGTTACATCTATCAGAATTGATCATCGTATAATTTTCTTGTTGCCATGTATAATGATCTACTGATATTGCTTATTTCACTTAGCATCAGTTCATGTAAGTCTATCCAGGACTCTCTGAAATCATCCTGCTGATTCTTTCTTATAGAACAATGCCTTGTGGGGGAAAGCCACATTCTTTATAGTTGATCATCACATAATCTTGTTAATACTTGGTACAATTGCTTTCAAGAATGGTGGATCATTTCACAACTCCACTAACAATAAGTTAGTGTTCCAGTTTTCCCAAATCCCCTCCAACATTTATGATTACCTTTTCCTGTCATCTTAGCCATTCACACTTCACACTTTTCACACCTTTCACACCTGTGTGTGTCACATTTACAATTATTATCTTATTTGATTTTTACAACAACCCTTTAAGGAGGGTGCTAATATTATTATCATTTTATGAGTTCCTATACTACTTAGCTGTTTTTAATTTAGGAAAAGAGAGTTAAAGGATGTTATCATTGAGGGTAAGAGTTAGCAGATAAGAAGACATAAAGGTGTGGAAGGGGGATATATCAGAGGGTGAGTCGGTAGTGGAGAGTCAGCAGCATGGCCAGGTCTTCTCTTGAGGTAGGCAGAGGTCTATAACTAATTATAAAATAAAGAATGTTATTTTTTTAAAAAGTGAAAAGGTAGCTCTTCATCAGCCTAGAGATCAAGCCATATGTAAATGAGAATGAACAGAAGTGATTGCGGGGCATCTATTAGTATCTACGCAGTGGTGCTTCCTGTCTCCTCAAAACCATCCTATTATGTAGGACCCAATGAGAAATTTTTAGCTTTGGTGACAGGAGACAGTTGTATAAGTGTACCATCCCTCAGGTAGCAAGGCATCTGTCCTGATGTGGTAGATCGGAAAGGAGGAGGACTGGCTATTCTTACTTCTATGATATACTGATAGACACTGGACAGTTGGGACCCTCACATTCCATGGAGAGGCTAGATTAGTGGGGAGAGCAGATGGGGTTTGGAAGGACTTGGGATCTTCTGGGCTTAGGGGCAATAACCTGGTCCGATTAAGTAGCAAGAGCAAGAGATGACAGATGGACAGCTAATGTGTTCTGTTTGAATCTTATTGATGTCAAAAGAAAGTGAGAAAGCCCTCAGAACTTTTGGCACATCTTATGTGGCAAACTTACAAGGATTCATGGCCAAGAAAGATACAAACAGGATGGAGAGATAGGTAGCATCATGACCAGAATTATTAAAAGGAATAACCACATGGAGGATCATACATCTATTTGAGTATATTTGAAGATCCTTTCCTGAATTTTTTTAAAAAGATTTTCTGTGAAGGCTCTACTATAATTCATATCTCTTATAGCTAGATACAGACAATATTAGTCCAGCTTTTTAAAATAAGGAGAATAGGCAATAAAAACACAGACCTTGTTGCTTTCCTCCAGTGAATCACTGGTAGAGGGTGGAATTCTTCTTGAAAAACAATATAGATTATGCAGAATTTCATGCATTCCAAAATTAAATCCTTAATAAATGTGCAAAACAGGCAAATTTGCAACATTCCTTGCCTTTCTCATGTGGCTAATTATTGTATTGGCATTATCTTTAGGCTGAAAGAGATGAGGACAAAGGAAGAATATAATAAAATTCCTAGGTTGGTCCAGAATCAAACAAAAGAAAAAAAGATAGAGAATGTGATAACCTGAGAAAATAATTCTTATGCTAAATGGAAATGTGTAATGTGCTTGTTGTCTCCAGAAGCTGCCCTGCTACGTCAACTCAAATCTCTTAGACAGATTCTTCTTCCTGTAGAGAGCCGACTTCCCTTCCTGCAGAGAGCAGCCTCTAGTCTCGTCCAGACAAAAAAAACCTCTTTCCTCCAGAGCTGCCCTCTTTTATCCTCCCAGAGAATGGGCGTGGGATAATCCAAGGGCTTCTGGGAAAAATTACTTCAACCAATGAACTTGCTCCTCCTAAGCATGCAAGCTCCTCTCCAGGAATTCACAAGTAAAACTCCCAGTAAAGGCGGGAACTAGAAAATTGTTAAGTACCGACTTAGCACTTAATAAAAACCTAATATCTCATTATCTCATTAGCACTTAGTAAGAACCTAACAGAAATATAAGCTGCTGGTTTGATTATGTTTATCATGATTGTCCATTGACATAGCAATCTTAAAAACCAATTCTTAAAACCATCAAAAAAGATTTTCCCCTTCAGTGATTCCCCCCCCCCCCCGCTTACATAAATTCATTATTATTCAGTCTAAATTCAAAACACATATTTAAATGAGACTTCTACATTCTCAGATCTGACCTCTATTTGTCAACTGCAAAAACAAAAACAACAGCCCTTTCCCAAAAACAAAACCACAACTGTTTTTTTGAAATGAAAAGAGAAAGAAGAAAGGAAATAAATATTTATTAAAATAGCTCCAATGTGCCAGACACTATGCTAAGCATTTTACAAATATTGTCTCTTTGGATCTTCTTGACAATCTTGAGTAAAACAGGCTATTGCATCCCCATTCTGTGTGTAAGGAAACTGGCAGAGAGAAGTTAAATGATTGGCCCGGGAGTATGAAATGTCTGAAGCTGGATTTGAACTCAAGCCTTCTTGATGCTAAGCCTACTATATCCATTGCATTACCTCATTGTTTGGCATGAGAACAGAGAGATGCTTCTGTGAAGTGGTGAATCTTCTATATGATACAGATCTCTCTGACATGGTTGTAAAACAGTTTATCATTTGGTTCAGAGGCATCCCTGCCATTCTTCTCTTAATTCCATATTATGGGATGTCTTTTTTTTGGAAGTCTCTGAGACAAGACTCTAAAACCAAAAGATTTAGTTTATTTAGATTTATTGTTAGAACAGAAGCCCCCCTAAAAACAGGGAATCACAAAATCATATTACATCAATGTACAATAAAAAATTACATATAAAACTGCAAATTCATTATATACAATTTATAATTTTCTTCAAATAAACAATAAAGTTATCATATAAACTTAAATTAATTAAAAATATAAAGGATATTGATGATCTAAAGAGAGTCTAGAAAAAGGTAAGCAAGATGATGAAAACCCTTGGAGTATGGGTTGAAGCAGGGGTATGTTGGAGTCAGCATGAAAGCTACTTGTTAAGATTTCAGGATAAGCATTTATACCTGGAAATTGTCAAAGACTATAAATTAGGGCTTGATTTGAGTTTTGTTGATTGTTTGGACTTTAGCTAATGATGGATAAAATGTTAATAATGCAGGTTAAATTTATAAGAGTGCTATATATAGTGTGTGTGTATAGAGTTAGTTGTTAAATATTTACCATCACACTACAGGATTTAAGGAATTAGGGATGTTCAACTAGGAGAGGAGAAACCCGTAGGTAGAAATGATAGGCCTCCTATGACATTTGAAGAGTTTGGTTTAAAGAAGTGATTATATTTGGTCTGTTTAGCCCCAGAGGACAGAGCCACAGGTGGGATGATGGGTGATAGTTACAAAGAGGCAGTTAATGTTTTTATATTTTTATATCTTGTTCTTAGTTTACTGACAGCTGAAATGATGGACAAGTAATGAGTAAAAAAAATAATCATAGCACAGCAATCAATTTCATTTGTTTTCCATATTATCTTAAGCATCTCTCAGAAGATTTCTTCTTTTTCCTACCATGAGATTAGGCTTTTCTAGAATCCATGGTTAGTTTTTTGACATTAATTTAAATCTTCATTAATCAAGTCAAGCATTTATTAAGTACCTACTGTATGTCATAAGACAATTTCCCTCAACAAGTGAAGGATTATTTCTCCATACCCACATGTAATATCATTTTCATAATTTTATGATTTCTGATTGGACACAAGCATATGCAATAGGGACAATCTTTCATTTAAAGATTTTTTGCTGACTAAAACCAAGAATCATGTTTTATCTTTACCAGAAATCTTTTCAATGCAATATCCAATGCAACTACAACTTTTTCACAATTACAAAATGCAAACTAAATAAAAATAAACTTCTTTTTCTGTACCATTGTTGCTTTAAATTTACATATTTCAATATTTACACTTTCCTTGTTATTACGTGGGTCATCCAATTTCTTCTTTTAATGCGCCATCACCATAATCTTCATTGTCCTGGTTTTGATTACTTATTGATTTCTATTTATACATTTTCTTTTTTACATGCTATACTTTATTACATATATATACATACATACATATATATTATTTCCCTAAATTACTTATTAAAGCAATTTTAAATATTTGCTTTTAAAAAAATTTTAAGTCTTAACTTTTATTCCTTCCTCTATCCTCATTCCCTCAGATGGTAATCAATCAGATATATGTTATACATGTGCAGTGATGTAAACCATTTCTGTATTAGTCATTTTTGTACAAGAAGATTTGATTAAAAGAAAAGGAATGAAAGAAAGAAAGCGAAAAACATCATGCTTCAGTCTACATACAAATATCAGGTCTTTCTCTGGAGGTGGGTATCATTGGGCCTTTGGAATTGTCACTTTATTGCTGAGAACAGCTACTACTTAACAGTTTCAGATTCATGAAATACTTACCTGGCCATCCCTTGAAATCAATTCACTTGTCTCAAGATGATTCCTAACTTATCTCAATGGTTTTAAAAAAGATCATGTTTTCCTTCTTCAAGTATTTATTTGTATGTATGTATATTATTTCCTTTTAATGGAATGTAAAATCTTTATGAACAGGGACTGAATCCTTTTTTGTTTTTGCATCCTTGTCACTTAGCATGATATCTTCAACATAGTACATATTTAATAAATGTTTGTAAAGTCAATTATTTGGAAAATCAGTGTATTGTATTAGATCACCAGTATATATATTTTGGACAGCATTACAGATAGATCATAAACTGGGCTCAACATCAAACAAGATTAAGAAAATAGGCTCAGTAATATTTGGAAAATTGAGTAGTTCTTTCAATAATTCTAAACTGTTCATTACTATAAAAGTCCATCTTTTGATACAAATATTCTTTGATGATGCAACATTAGTTCAGACCAGTGGCTTCCAAAGAATTAAAACTGACTCTTGGATTTTTCTACATAATTTGCTTTTCATGATGATCTTGAAGATAACTTTTTTCAAGTTGATCATTCCAGGTCTACAATGACTTGATGCTTACTAATTTATTTTCTCTGACATGAATTAGTGGTAACCTATCTATAAGCTAATCTGTGTTGTTAATGGGAATGTTTGTATCTCACAAGCACATGTGTATTCATTCTTAACTCACTATGCCATTAGACTAATAATGGCTAATACAGTATATGGAGTCTGTTAAAAATTTTCTAGGGGGCTTATGACCTTCTGTATGCCCTTGGAAAAATGACTTACAGACTAGTACAGTAGTACTAACAAATGGCTGCCACTTAAAAAGAGATTAAAAAATAGCTTCAAAGAATCCGGTTAAAAGCAAAGCTAAAGAAGGTTAATCAGAAAGTTAATAAGTCTGACTAGAGAAAATGTGTATGCATAAAGAATTTAAGGAAATAGACCAGGTGAAAGAAAATTAGAACATGCATAATGCATTGAGAATGCAGTTTCTGGAGTAGCCCTTGATCAGAGATAGTAGAATCCATAAATTTACTTGATGCTAGAAATGGTTTCATGAAACCTCCCACCAAAGTCTGAGGAAATTTTCTTTTAGTGTTATATTTACCAAAAAGAAATAAGCTAGGTGTTATTTAAAACACTGAGCTCCTAATGTGCCCCAAGACAATCCCTTCAAATTATATCCAAATATAAAGAGAAAATCAGGGGATTGGTCAGAGAAAGAATAGAGAAGCTACTTTATAGTAGCTTCATGTTTTGGACAATACAGGATTTGGGCTGTGAAGGAAGTGTTGGATTTGGAGAAAAGAAGGAGAAAACCTGATTCCATCACATAATAGATGTGCAACCCCAGGCAAATCAATTTCTCAGCAGGCAACTGGAACAGTGAGACTGATTTAGCCAGAGTATATGTAATAGATTTTTTGTATGTGACCATAACCAACAATGTTATTATGTTAGTTTAGGACCCATTTTTTACCTATGCAATATGTTTTTCTTGCATGTTATGCTTCTTTGTTATATATATTAAGATGGTAATATTATGGGTATATTAATGTTCTGAGTCTGAATGTATTTCAGGTTCTGTGCTAAGTGAATGGGGACACTCAGAAGGATAAAAGATAGCCCCTGTTCTCAAGGAGTTTACAATCTAATGGGGAAGATGACATGAAACAACTATATTACAATCAAGTTATATACAGGATAAATTCGAAATAATCAACAAAGGCTGTATTTGAACATGCTAGGTTTTTATACAAAGCCTCTATGTTTGATTCCTACATGCAACTCTGTAACACTTTGCATTGTATACTTGGGTTCTTAATGGAAAGCATTTAATGTTGCCATATATATTTTTGATCATATGCTATATATTATATTGTTGCATATGCTCATGTTTGTTACATATAGTTTAATGTGAATGCCATGTTTTATACTGTGAACAGGGATAGTTATGTATACTTCCCGCTATTTATTTACATTTATTTATGCATGCTGAGAATATGTTTACTGACTCCCTTTGCAGGGACTGCAAATTCTTTACTGTAGTGATGGTGGTGGATTCAGGATATAGAGGTTATGTGACCATTCTCCTCAATTGGACAGTGATGCTGAAGGGTAAAATAATTGATAATGATGCCTAGATGATCTCCAAATTTAGAGATTTATGGGGATTTAAGAAAGATACCTTCAAGGTAAAAATTTGGAGAGCTGAAGCTGCTAGCATCAGGGTAGCTTCTTCTCCATGCATTGTTCTAAAATCTTCAGCATATAAGCTCTTTATTCCAGCAGCAGCAGAAGCAACCAGTATTTGCTGCAATGGTCATTATAGGGGTGAGAAAATTCTTGCCAGCTAGCCAGTGATTGAAACTTTCTTGGAGATCTTGAGAATTTGGTTCTGGCATCCTGTTATCCTGTGTATTCATGTATCTGGGTTATAGGTATGGCTCTAAAGTCAACATTCTCTTAGCAGGTTCAAAGTTTGGATGAAATGAGGTTCTCAGGAATCATTGAACCAAGGAGGTTTATTTGTTCAGATAAGGATGTCCAGTAAGAATACAGTTAGCTTCTCTGAATGTAGCCTTCCTTGTCTCCATCTGATGACTCACATATCAGGCAACCGTCAAGTCCAAGTAGCACTGATTAGAAAGCTGTGATCCTTAATGTTTCCAAGCCAGGAAGCTAAGCCAAGAAACTGGGGACCATTCAGATTACATGGGTAGAGGAAATCAAGGAAATCAGAGAATTGGAGAACTTAGTGTCACTGAGTCACAATAACTTATCATAGTCTGTGATCATGAGAATCACTGAAAGCATTCACAGTACTCTCTTAATAAAGCCATTGCATTAATAATAAATGAATCATGAATTATTTATCAGGGTTCAGCTCCACATATTTTTGGGGGAGGTATTAAGTCTATGTTATATGTAGATAATGTTTTGACATTATTAACTGTTTTGGTTAAGTTCAATTAATTTAATTACTGAGATAATGATATGAACACAAATTTGATTCACATCTGTGAAGGGAAGAAAGGAGTCATTTAATGAATATTTATAATCATTGGTAATGGGAATGGCTACTGGATAGAGGGAAAAGCATATATAGTTAATCTAAATTATGTTTCTTTATTAAGCTATATTTATCTAAATTATATGATGTTAGAACCTGGTGTAAGGTAACATAGGGAGAACAGTCAGAGGATGGATGATGGATGATGAGTTACTCTCATAATTTTGAGGGGAACAAGTACGTTGGCTAATTGTCATGGCGCTCCTTGACAATAATATATGAAAATAAAAGATTGTATTAGATGACCTCTAAAGTCCTTTTTGCTCTAAAAATCTGTGATTCTATAAACTGAGTTTGAATCCTGGTTATGACACTTATTATCTTGGATAATACATTTAACCTCACTGGGAATTATTTTTCTCAGTTGTGAGTGAGTTGGACTAGATAATCTACAAAGTCCCTTCCACGAGGAGAATGATCATAAATTTATGATTCTATTTTTACCCATGGTTGAATTTAGGGATGCTAGGAATATTTATCCTCTTCCTTTCCACTTTTAAATCTCCTCTGCTCTGACCCATATGTATACTCACTAGGTTCAGGCCTGTAGAATCTGAGACTCTAAAGGGAAAGGTTAGGTTTTTTTCTCAGACTCTAGCTCTTTTTTGCATTCAATCTCAAGTTTTGGGAGAATCATTTAAAGCTTAAGTTTTACTAATGTCTATAAAGGTACTCGTATAATGTCAATCAGATATAAGATAGGTATTCTTTCACATATTCCTTCATACATGATACATTTATTATATAAAAGATTCACAAAGTATGTGTTAACAGAATTAAAGAAGTACCGATTATAATTTATATCCTCTGTTATACTCCCTCAAGAAATTGATATTTAAAACACCAAATATGAAGCAGTTTACTTTTCACTGATTAAATAAACCTGCTAGGTCTATGTTTTCTATCAGCCTAGCCAGAGATTGGGATCCTCTTCCTCTAGGTAGTCATCTTTCAGAAGTAACTGCAGCAGGTCCAGGACTACTTCCAAAATTTAGCCAGCATTGACTAACATGGCACCTAAGAGCTTGTAGCTTCTTGAATTCACAGAGTTACCTCTTAGATTGGAAATGTGCATTTTAGGATTACTATTCAGTAACCTACATGCAGTAAAGAAAAACAAAACAGAAGAAACAACTAGGATTTTGAGATCCAGTCTCAAGCTTACTTTGTCCAGCACATATGCTGGTGGGCTTGTGAAAGCAATTCACCATTTCTGGTGGGTTGGGGGAGGTGCCACCCTGAAACCTTCATGGGTGGGAGAGATGCTCCCTCTTAACCTCTTTATCTTAACCTGAAGAGAGCTGCATGCTATATTTCAGAATCATATTTCAGAAACAGAAGGGAAGAGACATCTTGAGGTCACTCCTTTCTAAAATTCACTGAGTGGTTCACTCCTTCTGACTTTGTGGTCTCTCCTTGTTGATAAAGCCTTCCCTTGTTTTCAACCATTTTGGGATAAAAGACCAGAGGACTACCCTGTATTATACCAAAGTACCAAGCTCTTTTAGAATTAAGCACATGTTTTGGGGGAAAGGGATTCAGCACTCCAAGGGATATATATATTCTTGTCCTACTCCTGATATTCTATACTAATACTTCAATTAGAGAAAAATCTCTTGAAATTCCTTGCCTAGCTAGCCCTTTAGTGTCTTTTAATTTAAGATTTTTTTAAACAAATAGTATTAGTTTAGGAATGTTAGTGATTATTATTTAATTATTCTGCATTTTCTTTATATTTTACATATGTAGAACTAAATTCTTGTTGATTGATTAAGAACAGCGGATTTCCCCAGTTGAATGACTTGATATGTTTTAAATATTTCTGGCTCTTTATTCACTGACCTAGATATTTATTTATTTGCAGATTTTCAGGACTTTTTTATTGAAGCTTTTTATTTTCAAAATATATACAAGAATAATTTTTTACTACTAACTCTTCTTGCAAAAGCTTGTGTTGCAGTTTCTCCCCCTTTCCCCCCACCCCTTCCCCTAGATGGCAAGTAATCCAATATATGTTTAACATGGTAAAATATATGTAAATCCAATATAGGCATACATATTTATATAATTACTAGATAATGATTTGTTGTTGAGTTGTACTTTTCCATTTCCATTCTCATGGGCTTTTCCTCTAGTTGGTGAGTTCCTCCCCGAACCTTTATTGGAGCTTGTCAGGCTCAATTATAACTTGGGTTAGTGCCTAACTCTGGAAATTACTTTCCTACTTTGCTTTGGAGGCTACTTCATGCAATACAAGCTTATTTGTGAAGTAACACCATGCTATAAGAGTTTAAAACAAAAACAAGACAAAAACCAACAGCAACAACAAACCACTAACATTCTCTTAGATTCTATTGAATAATTTTTGTTGTTTAATTTTTTCAGTCATGTTTCAATCTTTGTGACCCAATTTGGAGTTTTCCTAGCAAAGATACAGGAGTAGTTTACTAGTTATTTCTCCAGCTCATTTTACAAAAATGAGGCAAATGGAAACATGTGCTTTGCCTATGACCACACAGAGAGTAAGTATCTGAGGCTAGATTTGAACTTAGAGAAATGTATCTTTCTGTCTCTGAGAATGGTATCCACTGAACTATCTAGCTTCCCCATTAAGAGTAACATCTGGCATATGTAAAAAAATATACATTTGCCAAATAAGATTGTTTTATGGAGAACTCAGGGTAAGCACTTACAAGGTGATCAGAAAAAAGTGATACAAGGATGTTCTCAAGGTATCTCTTACTAATTTTAGAATTGATTGTGTGACATGGGAGACACTGGCACAGGATTGTCCAATATGGTGTGCCCTCATCAGAAAAGATGCTGTGCTCTATGAGCAAAGAAGAATTGAATTAGCCCAAAGAAAATGAAAAATTAGAGAAGCTACCCCAAATGTTCTTAGGAACTATTTGTGTCTAACCTGTGGCAGAGCATTCTGAAATCATATTGGTTGAACACATTTAACTTGACTAAAACGATGTCATTTTGGTTCTCTTCGAGATGAAGGACAACAACTAACCAACAATATACAGCATTAATGAAATAAGTTGGTTTTATAATAATCTTCCTTCATCAGAATACTTCTCAAGGTATAATATTCAAATCTGCAAGTTGTAGAAGAATATTGATAAGTTAGAAAGTATCCAGTTTAGAGGAACCAGACTGTGAAGTCAATTGAAATCACTTTAAATGAGGGACTGTTAAAGTACCAGAGGATATTTAGCCTAAAGGAGAGTTTGGCTGGAGGAGATGGAGAGAAAAATACAAAAATATTTGTCATATGGAAGAGAGAACAGACTTTTTCTTCTGGGCCCTAGAGGATTAGGAAAAAGGGGTGGAAATTGTTAAAAACAAAGAAAAGGAAATTTGTGTTTGGTGAAAGGATGATGTTCTATTAGAACTAATAGTGGAATAGGTTGCCATGTTTGGATGGAGAATAGTGAGTGTCTTTTTGATGGAAGTCTTCAAGCAAAAACTTGATGACAACTCCTTGAGGATATTTAAATTTTTTAAAAAATGAAATGAAATTAATTTATTTAATTTGGTTTGAGCTCCAAATTCTATCTCTACCTCCTTCCTGAGATGGTAAGCCATCAGATATAGGTTATACATATGATTTCTATATTAGTCATTTTGAATGAGAAGACTAAAATAAAAAAAAGTAAAAATTAGCATGCTTCAGTCTGTATTCAAACAATGTCAATTCTTTCTCTGGAGACAGATAGCATGTTTCATTATTACTCCTCTGGTATTGTCTTGGATCATTGAATTACTGGAAGTAGCTAAGTCAGTCACAGTTCTTCAATGAGTAATATTGCTGTTACTGTGTATAATGTTTTCCTAGTTCTGTTCACTTCTCCTTGTATCAGTTCATTTTCTCCAGATTTTTTTCTGAAATCTACTGCTTGTCATTTCTTATAGAATAAGAATATTTTATTATAATCATATACCATTGCTTATTTAGACATTCCCCAATTGGTGGGCATCCCTTTGATTTTCTATTCTCAGTCAAGAGAGCTGCTATAAGTATTTTTGTATAAATAGGCCCTTTCCCCTTTTTGGGGATATAGACCTAGAAGTATTATTGCTAGATCAAAGAGTATGTATGGTTTTATAATCCTTTAAACATAGTTCCAAATTGCTCTCTAAAATGGCTGGATCCATTCAAAACTATACCAATAGTGCCTTAATGTCTGGGAATATTTTAAAGCCACTGAATTCCCTTCCAGTTTTACCATTCTGTAATTCTGTGCTCAATATCAATATTGTCAGGTTTCCTTTTCCTTGTTTTCTTCTTCCACTGTGATCAGGGCTGATTGTGTACACTATTATTAGTAGTAATAAGATTTGTATAAAAAGAGCTTTGGCATCAGACTTGTTTCACTGGCTTTATTTTGTAAAAATTCTGCTCTGTACTATACCTCAGGTCTATATGCAATTGAAGAAAAAACAACTACCATCAGCAATTGGTGAAATGCCCAAACCACCCATGGATAAACTAAACAATCTTATTAAAGCTGAAACACTATTTCAGGATTCTGCCAATATTTTTGCATGTAATCATAGCTCTAATTAAAAACAATCTCTTCTATGAAGGCCTTCCTGTTTTCCTTCAGCTGGAAAGTATGTTTTTTAGATCTGATCTCATAATATAATATTTTATATTACTTTTATGATTATTATATTCTAAATTTTAAGATATATTTATTTGTACATTTTTTTTACCACCCACTATATTGTAAGGAAGAGATCTGCCTCATTCTCCTCTTCCATGATTTACATTTTTTGTTATTATAAATTTGACAATAACAAATATGAACATTTCTGTATACAAAGAAAAAAATGAATTGCTTATATCATGCATTCATTATGTTTAGCATGATTAAAAAAGACTATAACATGTTAGCCCAAAGCTATCCTGCTTTTCCATATAAACCTCTGATCTTCCTTCTGTTTTTCTTGTATCCATTTTTAATTGTCTCATTTCCCCCCTTTTCTCTATATTTCTATTAGCAGGCCTCCTTTTCCTTCACTGAAAGATATTTTGGGTATAATTCCAAATTGCTTTCTAGGATAGCTAGACCAATTTACATCCTTACCAATATTAGTATCAATGTGGTTATTTTCCATATTTTCTCCAGTAATAATAATTTTCCTTTAAAAAAAATATTTGCTACTTAACACTTCCTAGCTGTGTGACTCTGGGCAAGTCACATTGCCTTATAAATATATACATGTATATATGTATATATTTGCCAATCTTATGAGTGTAAGAGAGATTTTAACTTGGATAGCTCTTACTATTAGTGATTTGTAATACTTTTATAGGGTTATTGACAGTTTGTCTTTCTTCTTTTGATAACTGCTCTTTCCCTTCATTTGATCAATTAATGAATCATCTTTTAATACATCTGAATTATATAACCATATCTTTGATATCAGATGTTCACAAGAGAAACTTGTAAAGATTTCCTCAGATATTTCACCTTTTATTTTAATTGCATTGGTTTTGTTTATACAAAACCTTTTCAATTTTATATACTCAAAATCTATTTTATTTTCTATAATTCTCTTTGTCCCTTATTTGGTACATAATTCCTCTATCATTCTCAGTTATAAAAGGCATCTCATTTTATGATCTTCCAGTTTGTTTGTATAATAATAACCTTTCATATCCAACACGCATGTATTTGGAACATTTTGTGGCATAGGTGTGAGATGATGCTATAAATTTTATTTCTTCCAGGCTGCTTTCCAATTTTCCTAGCAGTTCTTGACAAATGAAAAGTCTTTATCCAACTTGTTATGGTCTTTGTGTTTATTAAACATTATGTTACAGTGCATATATTTGCTTCTGTATCATGTGTACCTAATCTGTTCTGATGATCAACATTTTTATTTTTAAAATATAGATAAATGATTTAAATAAATTTTTTTATAATTGCTGTTTTATAATATGGTTTGAAATCTGATCTTCTAACCCCCTTATTTTGTGATTTTCCTTTCATCATTTCTCTGGAGATTTTTTACTTTTTTGTATTCCAAATGAACTGTATTGTTATTATTTTTTAGTTCCATAAAGTGGACTTTTGGTCATTTGATTGTATTTTTTTTTGTAAAAATTTTTGTTAATCTGAAGAATAATCTTTCCAATTATTTAAGATTTTTTTCCTTTGAAATTGTTTTTCCGCTATATTCATGTAGTTTGTGTGTGTGTGTGTGTGTGTGTGTGTGTGTGTGTGTGTTTGTGTGTATATATGACAGATGGAATCCCCAATATTTTATACATCCTCCAGTTATTTTGGACATAAATTTCTTATTTCTTTCAGATAAAAGGTTGATGACTGGTGTGGATTTATTTTATGTTTTGCTATTTTGTTAAAGTTATTAATTATTTAAACTAACTTTAATTGAATCTTTGAGATTATTTAAACAAGCCAACATATCATCTATCCAAAGTGATAATTTTGTTTGCCCATGTTTATTTCATTAATTTTTTTCTTGTCTTACTACTATAGGTAGCATTTCTAGACTTATGTCAAATAACAGTGATAATTATGGACATTCTTTGTGCATCACTGAGCTTATTGAAAATACTTCTAGTCCTGGGGTTCTTTGTTTTAGAATGTTAACTTGGTCATATTAAGGATGTATGTATTTATTTAATGTTTGTTAAAAGATATTAAACTTATATGAGTAATTTAAAAATTTAAAGCTTTTTCTGAATCTAATATAATTATGTACTTTTATTGTGTTTTTAATTAATATAGTCTATTATGTTTATAGTTTTCCTAAGATTGTATCATCCTGAATATTTAGTATGAATCCATGATTGGTCTTAATACATGATTCTTTTAAATATGTTTTTGTAACCTCTTTGCTAGCACTTTATTCCATAATTTAATATTTATATTCATTTATTCATCAATGACACTAATCTGTAGTTCTCGCTCTTCTCCCTTTCTCTCTTCCTTTCCCTTTCTCTTTTCTCTCTCCCTCCCTTCCTCAGTCCTTTCCCTTTCCTTTCCTGATTTAGGTATCAAAATCATATTTGTATCAAAGGAGAAATTTGATGGAATCCATTCTTTTCCTATTTTTTCAAATAGACAGTTGATAAACCTATTTAGAAGTACCTACTACATAAGTATGAGGCACTGTATTAAATGCTGAAGATACAAAGAAATGTAAAAGATAATCTTTACCTTCAGTAACTCACAATTTAGATGAAGAGACAAGACACAAACAACTGTGTACAAACAAGCTGTCTGCAAGCTACATTGGAAACAATCAACAGAGGGACAGTACTAAGATTAAGAGAGATTGGATAGAATTTTAGCTTTTTCTTGAAGGAAGCCAGAGAAACCAGAAGATGGAGATGAGGAGGGAGAGCATTCCAGTCAGGGGAAAAAATCAGTAAAATTGTGTGGACTGGGAGATAGATGTTCTGTTTGAGGAGTAGCAGGGAGACCAGTGTAACTAGTTCAAAGATTGGAGGTCATAAATTATGTGAAGACTACAAAGGTGGAGATGGAGCAGCTTATGAAGAGCTTTGAATGTTGAAAGATTTTTTTATTTGTTATGATAAAGAGACACTGGAATTTACTGACTAGGAAGGTGACATGGTCAAATTTGGGCTTTTAAAAATAATATTTTTATTTCTTTTGTTAAATATTTCCCAATTATATGTAATTTTAAAAAAATATTCATTTAGAAAAAATTGAGTCCCAAATGCATCAGTGTCTTAATTTTCTATATCTCCTATAGCATTTGTCATTTTCCTTTTCTGTGATGTTAGGCATAGGTAAGAGGTAGTGTCTCAGAGTTTGCATTTCTTTAATCAATAATGAGTTAGGGTATTTTTTCATGTAATTATTGATAGCTTTGATTTCTTTTTTTGAAAACTGCTGGTTCAAATACTTGGAGAAATGAGGCCTTTATCAGAGAAATTTGTTGTAAAATATTACCTGGACCCCCAAGTTTCCTGTAAGGAAAACAAGGAAAGTAATATTTACTGCATTAATTTTATCTGGGCCAACACTTTTTAATCAAAATTGTCCATTTTTTTCCTATGATTCCTTCTACCCCATTTAGTTATAAATGTTTACCTTATCCATAGAGCAGGTCTGAAGACCTGGCCCATAGATCTGAAGATTGTGTAGGATCTGATTTTAATACATTTGGTTCTCAAAAATATGAGGAAGGAAGAAACAGTGGCTTGATTTTTACATTTTTGTACGTTCTCCTAATTTACTTATATTTACTTATACTTATAACCCCATATATATTTACTTATACCCCATGTGTCTAAACTATTTATCCATTTTGACTATATATTGATATATAGTATGAAATGTTTGTCTATGTCTAGTTTTTGGCAAATTGCTATCCAGTTTTCTCCAGATTCTGGCTGTAGGATGATCAGTTTGACAGTTGAGTGAAGGATGGATTAGACTGAGGAGAGACTCGTGGTGGCTGTTGCAATAATCTAGGTTGAGGTTTTGAAGGCCTTCAACATGATGGTAGCAGTGTCAAAAGAAAGAAGTGAACATAAATAAGAAATATGATGTAGATAAATTTGACAGTCTTTGGCAACAAAGAGGTTGGGGGTGGGGTGACAGTGGGAAGTTGAAGATCATTCCAAGGGAAAAAAAACTGAGTGACTGAAAGTTTAATAGTATAGATTTTATTGTATGTGTCATAATCACAAAAATTGATCATCATTAAGATATGACAATTTTAACTTATGAAGATTTCCAGTTAACAATCAGAGAGTTGACTATATAAGCATTTTCTGCTTTGAATCTTAAATGTATATTGTTAAATGACTGGTAAAAATTGACAATAAAATGAAGTAAAATCCATTGTGTTCGGGTTTTTTTTGAATGGACAAGGCTTTTTCTTTTTTTCTTTCTTTTCTTTTTTTTTTTTTTTTTTTTTTTTTTGTTATTATAGTCAAGATTACTATTGTCTTACATGGGGTCACAAAGAAACAGACACAATTGAAAACAATTGAATTAATAACATCATTAAAAGATGGCCCTGAAAGCATTGGTCAGAATTGAATGCTTCAGCAGTAACTCAGCAGTGACAATCTTTTCCTCATGTACATTTTTCAATCTATTTCTACTCCTCTGCCATTCAGTTTCTTTCTAGGCTTCACCAAAATTGTTGATCTTTTTTTCCTCCTAGACTTCTCATATGCAGGACTTAACAATGAAATAAATACATGCTGCATTGACCATTTACTTTACCATGGATATTCTTTTTCCCAGAAATATTCTAGGAAAAATATTTTTATGTTACTACCATAAACAATGGTATTTCCAAGGGCACCAGGGCAATGAGCGACAAACACATTTTGTTTTTTCTTCTTTCTAAAGCCATTTATTTTATAAAGGAAAAGTTGAAAGGGGAAAACCTACAGATTCCACAGTCTTTTTATTTGGCTGACAGTTACATCTGTCAGGAAACTTCTGGTTCCCCCATATTCCAGAAGATTGTGTAATGATTTTTAATGCATTTGGTTTTCAAAAATATGAGAAGGAAGAAACTTCAAAAGTCATTCATTCTTATATCTTCCTTTCTCTCTCTTTTCACCCCAACTCCCTCCCCCATACCTTTTTTTTTTTTTTTTCTTTTGAATCTGCTCTGTTCTTGTGTGGATAAAAAGCTTTTTTGAAATGCAGTTGAAATGGTTTAATGATCATTACTTCTGTGTAGTACCCTTACTTTCTGCTCCCTTTTCCCATTCATCTTTTCTGGGCAGTGGCCATGGCCCCACAAAGGGAGGATAGATGTCTGCACTTTTCAGCACACAAAAAGCACTCCCTTCCTGAACATAGTACCACCAATCTTTATTAACCTGATTGATTTGAGGCAAATAAATCCCAAAGGTTGGACAATAGTAGATGACTGGAGGTTTGTCTGGTTAGCATCAGTGGCAGAATTGGTGGTTTTGGATTTTATTCAATCCTGATCCCCTAGATAGTTTAATAATAATAATAATAATAAATGATAACAACAATAATAATACAATTTTTGAAGCAGTGAGAAAAAGGAAGACTCTAAAAGGGCAGAGGCCTGTGGGGTGTAAATCTTTGAAATCTCCAGAAGCATAAATAACTCTACAGTCACTCTCTTAGAGTATAATATTAAGGGACATGGTCAGGCTTCTAGTCATAAAAGCTGCAAGTGTCATTTAGAAATGCGGGAGGGTGATGGTGGTGGAGGAAAGAGAGAAAGAGACAGAGACAAACAGACATACACAGATAGGAAAAATAGAAAGCAGTAGAGAGAGAGACAGAGAGAGACAGAGAGACAGTCAGAGAGAGAGAGAGAGAGCAGGAGCATGAGAGAGCATGTGTAAGAGGAGTTGGCTGGGTAGTAGGGTGAGGAGGCCAAGGACACTTGCTCAAAGCAAAAACATCTTCTGTTTATTATCAAACATTCCAAGGTTATCATAAACAGACTTGTGTATTTGTGCTGCAGGGTTCCATTGAAATTCCTTTCCAGGCTATCTTTGCTGGTTGTTGAATAGCATTTTTTGGTCTGACCTTCCACATAATTGCCTGTGACCTGTAATTGCATTTAAAAAAAAAAAAGGAACTGAAGCAGTGTGGGCCTGATAGAATGGATCCTGGTTTTCATCCTTAGGGCCCAGCACAGTATATAACTTCTACTCTAAAACTACAGGCAATAGAAAATAAGAGACTGAAAATAGTTGTTGAATTGAATTGTGTATTTCACTCAATTTTCTCAATTGCATCTTCTGTATTGACCACAAATAAATTCTCACATCTAATTTCTAGGTTGGAGACAGGGACACATTTATCATAAAACCTGTGATTTCATCATCATCATCACCATCTTCTTCTTCTCCTCCTCCTCCCCCTCCCTCTCTCCTCTTTCTTCATAATATTAGCTAAAATTTACTTAACACTTTTAAGACGGATAAGACACTGTACATATGTTATCTCATTTAACCTTGCCAACAATACTTTGAGGTAGGTGCAATTGTTATCCCCATTTTATAGATGAAGAAAATGAATCAAACAGAAACTGAGTGACTTGCCTAAGATCACACAGCTACTAAACATCTGAGGCAGAATTTGAACTCAGGTTTTCCTGACTCTAACCAAGTCTAGTATTTTATCCTCTATGCCATTATAGTATTTAACTATTTTAAGGAACTCTCATATGAGAGCTCCTTCTACCAGTGAAGGTCAATATCTTCTCTGCAATTTATAGTCTTAGAGAGTTGCCTAGAACACTGAGAGGTTAATGAGTTGCCTAAGGTCATGTAGCTAGTATGTCAGAGACAGGATTTGAATCCAGATTTGAATTTGATTTCTAAATATTAGAGGGATATTAGACAACTATATATATGTGTGTGTGTGTGTGTTCATGTATGACAGTGTGAGAAAGAAATAGAGAGAAAGGCAGGGAGAGAGGGGAAGAGAGAGAAAAAGAAGAGAAGAGGAGAGAGAGAGAGGAGAGAGGAAGAGGGAGAGAAGGAGAAGAGGAAAGAAAGAGAAAAAAGAGAAGAGGACAAAGAGAGAGAGGAGAAAGAATGAAGAGAGAGAAAGAAAGAGAGGAGAGGAAAAAGAAAAGAGGAGAAAGAAAGAAGAAGAGAGGGAGAGGGGAGGGAGGGAAGAGGAGTGAGTGCTGTTATTAGGGACACAATGTGGCATAGCAGTACACACACACACACACACACACACACACACACACACACACACACACACACACACACAAAGTGATAGAGCCCACAACAAACCTTTGAGGTGGATGTTATAATTAGCCCCATTTTCTCGATGAAGAGACTGAGGTTTATAGAGATTTAATGAGTTGCCCAGGGCCACAAGTCAGCAAAAGTCTAAGTAGGATTTGAATTTGTACTGTCTTAACCTAGTCTTCTATCTACTATGTCATGTTGCCTTCCAACTTTTTTATCCCTAATCAAGTTTGCTCTCCTTCCCTAGACTAAACATAACAGGACCAAAGTACAAAGGCTCTCAGAATTTCAAGGATCCTTGGAGATTATCTTGTCCAACTCTCTTGTTTTTACAGATGAGGAAGGTGAGATCCAGACTTGTGAGTGGGCCAAGGTCAACAAAGGCAATAAACGGCAGAACTGATATTTGAACCCAGAATCCTTTGACTTTCCAATCAGCCCTCACAAAATGATTTCATTCTGCCTAAACAATAGAAAACATCTGTAGTGTAGAATCCTACTTCCACAATATATTAAGGCTTAGGCACCTCCTTTGTACGGATTACTAGCTTTTCACATTTAACAAACAACAGAACATTCTGGGGATAATTTTATTTGCTGAATTTCTCCTCATATTTTTACTTGAAAGGGGAATTTTTACTATCCGCATGGATGGCATTTCTGGGCTTTCTGTCTAGAAACATCATCCCCAATCATCCCTATTACTCTTGTTGCCACCAATCCTTGTGTGACGAAGGATCAAGCCCTTTATCATCTATATTGCCCTTTTCTGGACACACTCCCACTTGTCAATGCTGCTGCTAAAATGTGGCACCCATTACTGAACTCTCCACTCCAGATGTGGCATCATTTTACTCAAACAATTGTATTCTACTTTGTGCTAAGAAAAGAACCCAGTAATCTCCTATCATCTTGCTTATTTTGTGGCTTTTATTTGAATGCAGAAGACAATGACCAAAAAAGAATCCAGCTGCTTAGGCCCTTGCCTAAACATTGATTTATCAGGCTGATATGTCATCTAGAAGCCTCATGGGACAATTTAAGCATTCATAGGGAAAGGGGTCATAAGGGATATCAGAAAGGCAGGTGTCTGCAAAAACTTTACCTCCTGATATCCCCCACACAGAAGTTGACCAAGATTTGGGCACGTGTGTTGTCCCAGACACAGCGTTTCACAGACACCTCATTAATGTTTCTTCTACCACACAACCGGCCAATGCAGGTTGGCTGCGATTCTTTTCAAGCTAGTAAAGAATTTAATTTTTCTAGAGTATGTGGTGTGTGTGTGTGTGTGTGTGTGTGTGTGTAATAGAGGAAGAGAGAAACAGATACAGAAAGGCACACAGAGACAAAGACAGAGAAATAAAAGGAGAGTGAGAAACAGAGAGACAGATTGTGTATGTGTGTCTAATAAAGGTAAAGAGAGATAGAGGCAGAGAAAATGAGAGACAGATAAGAGAGAGATTTTGTATGTGTGTGTCTAATAGAGGAAGAAAGAAACAGACGCTGAAAGACACCCAGAGAGATACAGAAATAGAGAAAAGGAGAAAAAGAGATAGAAAGATAATGGCAGAAACAGACTCTGTGTGTGTATGTGTGTGTGTGTGTGTGTGTGTGTGTGTGTGTGTAATAGAGGAAGAGAGAGAGACAGAAAGACACAGAGACAAAGGCAGAGATGGAGAAAAAGAGAGAGACACAGAGAGAGAGAGACAGAGAGAGAGAGAGAGACAGAGACAGAGAGAGAGAGAGAGAGAGAGAGAGAGAGAGAGAGAGAGAGAGAGAGAGAGACAGAGAGACAGAGACAGAGAGACAGAGAGAGAGACAGAGAGAGAGACAGAGAGACAGAGAGAGAGACAGAGAGAGAGACAGAGAGAGAGACAGAGAGAGAGAGAGAGAGAGAGAGAGGCAGAGACAATGTGTGTGTATGTCTAATAGAGGGAGAAAAAGACAGACACAGAAAGACACACAGAGACAAGGACACAGAGAGAGTCTAAGGAAATTAAAATAAATTTTGGATAGAAAATTCCATCTGCATGCAGAAAAAGAACTATGGAGATTGAATGTAAATCAGTACATGCTATGCTCACTTCTTTCTTCTGTTTTTTTTTTCCTCTCATTGTTTTCCTCTTTTGTTCTGATTTTCCTCTCCCAATATGATTCACCAAAAAAAATGGATATTTGAAAAGTTAATATACATGTATATGTATATACAGAAAAAATAAAATAATTAAAAAACATAAAAGAGAAAGGCAAAGAAAAGGAGAAAGAGAGATAGAAAGAGACAAAGACATTGTGTGTTTGTGTCTAATGAAGGGAGACAGAGAGAGACACACAGAGACAAAGACAGAGAGAGACAGAGAAAAGGAGAAAGAAGAGAAAGAAAGACATTTTTATCTATTATAGTGAATACAGTTTTAAGGTAAAATAAATCTTATGATATAAAACTAAAATATTTGTCATTGTCTAAAGTCATAATGAGGTTACTTATTTTTAGGCTCAAATCTAGCAGAAACAGTTCACTGAATTTAACATATATTTATATCTAAATTTGGGATATGTAGAGTATTCAGGGGAGACTAACACTTCTGATGTGAGAACTTGTCAAAACCTTTTCAGGGCTGTTCATCCAGCTTTTGGTGTTCATCTTCTCCCAGCTCTTACTTTTGGCTTCAAGAAGCTACAGCACATAGAGTGGTCACAGCTGGGTAAAACTTCTTGGACAGGATGAAGTCACTTACTTTAACCTTGCTTGTCATATTCAGAAGGCAACATATCTTTAAAGGACATTTATTTCCTGCCCTTCTTGTCTTCCCACTCACCCCCATTTCTTTTAATAAACTGGGTTTTTTATGTTGCTAATGATGTTTGTGATATGTGATGTTAACACACACACATATGCACACTTCACCAGACTTGTGATTTCATTGATGTAAGGAAGTTATATATTTTATCAATAATCCAATAATGCTTATGTCTCTGTAGGTTTTGGGGAGAGGGGATGGAAAGGCAAGTTTATTTAGGGGAATAATAGGTTAAAGACAAAAATAAGAGGTTAAATAGACACCAAAGAGTGACAAATATGAAATAAAATTGGCAGAGCATATAGTTAGCAAGAAAAAAGATAGGTTCCTTGGGGAACTCAATTAGTCAGGAGAAAGGAAATACTCTATGAGGTGGGAGAAAGCCATTGACTGGCAGTTTAGACTAACCAGAGTAAGGAGAAAGCTGCCATTAAAGGGAGGTCAGTATGAGGAAGAGAAAGAGAGTACCTCATAGTGGGCTTAGTCCTGAAAAACCATCTCAGAGTTTTAATGACATGCCTGGAACACGGAGAGATTATATAATTTGCCCAAGACCACACAGCTAGGATATCTCAGAGGAAGAACTTGAATCCAGGTCACTCTGCCAGCTATATCCTCCTTTCCCCCAACATCCTTCTCAAAGAATCCTTCTCTTTGTTTAAGACTTTGGAAATTGATCCACTGAAAGAGTGTGTCTCAAATGAAAGCAGGACTGAAAACTGAGTCTTTCTTTTCAAGTTCTAATCTTTTTCAGGAAGTCAGGCAGAACTATGACCACTGTGGCATTTGGGGGGCATTGCCCCTATAGAGATGCCTGAGTCCCAGATGGAAATATCTTTCCTCCTATCCCCCAATTATTTAAGTTTTTATGTGCCTCATAACTGTTTCAGGAACTCCAACAGTGTTAAATTCATGGATAAGACCCCAAAGCTAGCCTTCCAATTTTACTACTCCCAAGACCACTGGAATTATAGATATATAACAATTCTTCTGGAAAGATTGGTTCTGGCTGTTTTGCAAAAAAGCTTAAATCCAAATCTTGCCAGAAGGACTATAACAGATCCTTATTTATCTTGACAATAGCTTTATCTTTGTAAAGGGAGAGGGATGATGCAGTATTATTAAAGTGATCAAGTAATTTGATTTGACGGGCATATATTTAGTTTTAACCTTCTTGTACAAAGTAACTATAGAGCAAAACTATAGATTTCCAACATATATAGTATTTTTCAGATATATTTGACGTCAACTTGGAATGAGGTCTTCAGTGGAATGCCACAGGAATCTATGGTTGCCTCTGTGCTATTTAAAATTTGTATCAATGACATAGGAAAAAACCTAGAGAGCATGTTTATCAAATTTGCAGAAGACAGAAATCTGTAAGAAGTAGCTAAAATATTAGCTAACAGTAAGGATCCAAAGAGACCACTGCTAATAAAAAGAAATTTAATGATAACTATAATATTATATGTTGGAGAACAATCAAACAAACACAAAATATGAAGATGGGTAGATAGCAATTTGTCTGGAAAAAATCTAAGAATTTTAGTTGGGAGCAATTTCAATATGAATTAATGGAATGAATATAGTACCTTGCACCTGGTAGGTGCTTAATAAACAATTATTGACGACTTGGCAGCCAAAGAGGCTGATATTTTCTTAAGCTACAATAAAAGAGACAGTTTCCAGTACTAGGGATCTAATAGTTCTACAGTGCTCTGCACCTTGGTTCAGACCACTGCATTGAATTCTGCTTTCCATATTTTAGTATGGATATTGATCATCTGGAAAGAACCCAGAAGAGAACAACCAGAATGGTGAAGTTGCTTGAGAACATGCCACCTGAGGGTTATTTAAAAAAATATGTATATTGTTTATCATAGAGAAGATTTAAGAGAAAGACATGAGAGTTGACTTCACATCTTTAAAAATATATTATGTAGAAGAGGAATTAATCTTGTTCTGCTTGGTCTCAAATCTAGGACCAACGGCTGCTTCTAGGATACTAAGAGACAAATCCAGGCTAGACATAAGAGAGAAATGCACTCATAATTGAATCTATCCCAATCTGGAAAAAGCTGCCTCGAATTATATTAATTTTTTTCCACCTAGAGATGATCTCCAAATAAGAGCTGAATGATCACTAAGCAGGAAGGATGTTGAAAGGATTCTTTCTTAGTTATGGGTTAAACTGGATTGCCTCTGAAATATTTCCAACTTCTACATTCTTTGATATTGTGACTGTTATGTATGGGGTATCTAACGGCCTGGAGTCAGGAAGACTTGAGTTCAAACCTGGCCTCAGATATTTGTGAGAAAGTCATTTAACCCTGTATGCCTTAGTTTACTCATCTGTAAAATGAGTTGGAGAAGGAAATGGAAAACTACTCTAATATTTTTGCCAAGAAAATCCCAAACAGGGACATGAAGAGTCAGACACAACTAAAATGACTGAACAACAGTAACAAATTCTTTCAATGTCACCAGGCATTTTTTAGGCTATGTTTGAAGTGCTCTAAATTTTTAGTCCTGCTTGGGCAGCATGCTTGATTTCCTCAAGCCCATTTACTATATTTTTGATAGTAAATGTTTTTAAAATTCCAAAGAGAGTTTACCCATTACTTTTAATGTTAGAAAGTTAGGTATGTTAATGATCTGAGACAATATTCCTGTTTTTCACTGGAAGGACCCTTTTAGGGTTCTTGTATCAAAGGCCTAAAACAATATTTAGTAGAGTACTTTTGGCATAGTAGTCACTGAAGAAACCATTCATTGAATGAATGAATGATGAAAATATAAATATTAGAAACTAATCAACCTTGGGAAAAGTCTTATTCTTGAGAGTATGTAGCAGAGAAAAAAGCCGGAGAAATTTAAGAAGAACTTAGATAGAATAGGTCTTCGGTATTTCAAACTGTGCTATAGATTGTCTCTAGGACTTCTGGGAAGCTAACTACCTTTCAGACTAGAATGATGTCATTTACAAAACTTAGGGGGCTTTGCTAGGTGACCTTTGGGGTCATTTCAAACTTTAAAATAACTTCATTGTAGTTGCAATATAAGAGTATCTTGTAGGGAAAGACATTACAAATTCTATCCATGCTTAACCATTTGTATTCTCCAGTGATTTTATTTATGAATTATGCTGGGTTTGGAGGAACAAACAAAATAAGCAGAAAGAACTCACTGCCCCCAACACATAGGCAAAAATATTTCTCTTTATGTGTTTTTGCAAGTAATGGTGATGGGTTTTCCTGATGGTGTTTGGATTCTGGAAAATGGTATCTTTGAAATGTTTTCCTGTGTTTCTCAATTTTTTTTTTGCTTTTTCTCTTCTTTTTTTTTTGGGGGGGGAGGGGGAGACACCAAATTGGTGTAGTGAAGAAGAGAGATTAGTAGCTTACATTCTTTGCCAGAAATAAGAGTGGACTCCAGAGCCCCATCACTAGCTCCAATTTACAATAGTATTTATAGCCAAAGACCAGATCCTTTTTTAAGTAGCTCAAGTTCACAAAACGTTAGAACATTTCAGTGACTGCATTTCAGGACAAAAAAGAAAATCCCCACATTTCTCTGTTTGCCAAAGGTGATGTATATGTCATTAAAACTAGCTAAGTTGAATCTTTATAACTTTTTCTTTTCCAAAAATTTCCTGGGTAATTGAGGCAAAAATAGTTGAAAAATAAATTATTGACATCTGATCAGAAATTATTCATCTCTTATTCAAGGTTAGGGACTCCTAGAAGATAGGGACTTTAATTCACTTTGTTACCTAGTTACCTAAATATTTTTGATGGTGATATTGAAGATGTGGATGATTTCATGTGGTCCTATCCTTTTGTTTTCTTAGGAATCAGTGGGAGATGTGTGGAAAGCATGACTGTGTAATAAGAAAAAAATTATCAAAATGGTGAATGAGGGGTTATATTAAGAGATGATTTGGATTTCAGCATAGTCAAACTGCTCATTTCCATAAATATATGTGAAAAAACCAAATTAAAAAAGGATAAATTTTATAGTTGCATATAATCAGAACATAGCAGGAAAAATATTAGACTCAGAGTTATCAAGCCAAAAAGTGTTTATTGAATGCTTACTATGTGTCATGTGTTAAGTGCTAGAGATACAAATATAAGCCAAAAGAAAGGAAATCCCTGACCTCAAGGTGGTTCCATTCTAATGTGGAAAGAGAACACATTAAAGGAAGCAAATTAAAGGTTGGATAGGAGATGTGAATGGTAGTGAAGTTAAAGCTCATTTAACCTCCGAACATTATGTTCCTCATCTGTAAAATGAAGAAATGCTTGCTCTTAGGGTAAAAGTGAAGATCCAATAAGATGGCAACTTTGCACTTTTAATGAACTATATAAATATAGGCTTTAAATTTAATCTGAGTGTGTTTATTATAAACAAATGCTTCTCTTTATCCAGTGATTTAGGAACAAGAGGAAGAGATACCTTACTAGAAAGAATCATAGATTTAGAGCTATCAGGGACCTTACAGGTCATTAAGTACAGGTTTTCATTTCAATAATGAGGAAATTAAGATCATGAAACTTAAGTGACTTAGTCACCATAAGTCATGATGCAAACACAAGTTCTCTCTTGTTCCAGTTTTGTTTTTTTTTTTCTACAAGTTGGATTCACTTTAGTCTAGGTTGATATTTCTTGGATGGTTATCAGCTGGAATGCTTTTACTTAGCCTAGGGTAACTACAATTTTCTCATTTCTGAAGATGCCAGAAGCTTCTAATTTAGTTAGATTATAAAGCCATACTTTCACCTGATGACAATTGAAGAATTCTTAGTCATTGACTGTGAAGAACTATGGTAACACCTAATTAATCCTTTCAAACAATGAACTTTTTCTATTTGTTGACACAATTTATTCAAGGCATATAGAATATTCTTATTAAGGCAAATGAATTCTCAGTAATGGGTCCAGATAAAGCAAGGGATGACATAAGCTTTGTTAGTTTGGCAGTAAAAGTAGAAATAGGCATTTAGCATGTCTTCAAAAGATAGATATTTAGTAAAAAAAAAAAAAAAAAAAACTGCTGGAAAATTAGAAAGCAGTATGATAAAAGTTAGGCCTAGATCAACATCTTTATAATATATTCTAAAAGAATATGTGATCTTAGTGTTAAAGATCACAATATAAAAACTTTGAAGAAAACCTATCATTTACTTTTAACAGATATGAGTATATGTATTCATAACCAAACAAGGGATAGAGGTAGTTTTAGAAGACATAATAGATAAATTTGATTAGATGGAATTGAAAACCTTCTGCACAAGTAAAATTAGTAGGATAAGAAGGGAAACCAGTGCAATGTGAAAACAATTTTTATACAATGTCTGCAAAGGGCTTAGTATTCAGATAAAATCAAATAGATAAAAGGTAAAAACATAAGTTCTCAAAAGAAGAATTGCAGACTATTAACCATCTGAAAGAATTCTCCAAATCATTAATAATGTCCATACTCTTTGATACAGAGTTTTTGATAAGAAAAAAAATCCCTTCATGCACTACATAATATTTATAGTCACAATTTTTACATTAGCAAAGAATTGGAAACAAAATACATATCCTTCAGTTGGAGAATGACTAAACTATATGTAGTACAAATTGTATATTATTGTGCAGTAAGAAAGATAATCTGATATATACAGAGAGGGACAGAAAAACCCACATGAATTGATGCAAATTAAAGTAAACAAAGCTCCTCCTTCCAAAAAAACCAAACCAAAATAAAACCCAACCCAAACCCAATATTATAATTTATCCAACAATAAAATTGGAGAGATGAAAAGTGAATAATGTAAAATTACAAAGAATGAGCATTTCTTTAATGATTAAATATGAGAACACATCCATATCTTACCCCTGTAAGCTGGGAGGTTCATAAGTTGTGCTTTATATATATTTTCACATTTTCCCCATGAATTAAATAATACTCTTCCTTTCTTCCTTTCTTCCTTTCTTCCTTCCTTCCTTCCTCCCTCTCTCTCTCTTCCTCTTCCTTTTCCTTTTCCTTTTCCTTTTCCTTTCCTTCCCAAAATATAATTTACTTTATATGATGTCTTCCTGGGAGTGGAAAGAGAAGTAATATTGGGGGAAATGGTAAAATTTAAAAAAGACATCAATTAAAAACTCATTTTTAAAAAGATTGGAAAAGTAGGAAGGGGTCAGGTTACAAAGGTTTTTAAAAACCACAGGATTTAATCTTTGATCTTGAAGGTAATACAATTTAATGAATTGGGGAATGACATGATCAGACCTATGTAACAGAAAGATCAATTTAACAGCTAAGTTGAAAGCTGAGTAGGAAAGGAAGAGAATGAGTACAGAGAAATCAACCAGAAGGTTATTGTGATAGTCCAAGAAAACAAAGTTATGAGGGACAAAACCTGGGTGATTGGCAGTGTTAAGAGAAAGAAAGAGACTTATCAGAGAAATGTTATGAAGGTGGAAATGATGGGATTTGACCACAATGTGGGGAGTTAAGAATAATCCCTCAGGTATGAGTCCACATGATGAGGTATTGGCCATGTCCTTGACAAAATTAAGGAGGTTAGGAAAAAGGATGGGCTTGGATGAAAGATAAATTTAGTTTTGAACATGTTGAACTTAAGATATCTTCTGGAAACTCAGTTTGAGAAAGCCAATAGGCAGTTAGTAATGTGAGGTTGGAAGTCAGGAGAGTATTTAGGGTTAAGCAAATAGAATCTGAGAATCATCTGCACAGAGATGATAATTGAATCCAGAGGAGCTGATGAGATGGCCAAGTAAAATAGTATAAAGGAAGAAGAGGGCCTGGGATAGAATTATAGGGATTACTCATGATAGTGGGTGTGATATGAATAAAGATACAGCAAATGAGATTGAGAAAGAACAGTCAAACAGGTAGGAGAAGAAATAGAAAAAAGTAGCATCACAGAAACCTAGGGAGAAGAGGCTGCAGAGATCAAGAAGAATGAAGATTAAGAAAAAGTCATTGCAGTCATCAAGCAAGAGATTATTGGTGACTTTGGAAAGAGCAACTTTAATTAAAGAGCATAGAACATAGAAAGAATTGGGAAGAGAGAAAAGAAAGGAAATGGAAGCGCCAATTGTTTAGCTGTACTATGAGGGAGATTTCCAGGATGTTAGTGGGAATGGATAGATTAAGTGAGAGTATTGGGAGAATGGGGAAACAGTGGGTATGTTTTAAGGAAGTAGGGAAGCATCCAGTAGATAAGGAAAAGACTGAAGATTGATGAAAGTGGGATGATAGGGAAAGCAATCTACTGGAGAAAATAGGGTAAAATGGAATCATTTATGCTTATGAAGGGATTGACCTTCAGAAGAAGAAAGGCTATCTCTTTATATGAAATAGTGTGAAGGAGGAAATAGTAATGGGATATATCTGAGATAGATATAAGTAAAAAGAAGGACTTCTTGTTCAATTTTTAAAGAAAAATATGAAGAAAAATTCTCAGCTGAGAGGGAGGGTACAAGGGGAGCTGTGGGATATTGGAGGATAGATGCAAAGATTTGGAAAAGTCACTGGGGTGACTGATATAGTAAAGTTGTTAGAAAGGTGTAAAAGGATTGTCTTGTTAGAATGAGCTCCAAACTGAGATTATGTAACATAAAGTTGTAGTGGACTGGGAAACATGAGTTTGTGATTTATTTTTCCCAGCTTAATTCAACAACGTGTAAGCAGAAACAAAGGCAATGTGATGTTGGGAATAATCTAAGGCAAAGTCTTGGCAGGGCAAGATTAGCCATAGGATAAAGGGGCAAAGAACTTAAGAGAACAGGATAGCATAGAGTTGAACTAGTTTATCAAGGGGTCCAAATAGGGAAGGGAGGAGGATGAAAGGATAGAGGGAATAAAAGTCATGATGCAGACAAAGAACCTAGAGTTAGGAGTTGCAAGGCAGGATAAGAAGTTGAGATCAGACAAAATAATTTTATCAATCATAAATATGAAAATGGAACATTTGGGGGTGATAGCATGATAAAGGATAGGCCATGTTTGTAGGTAGCTGAGTTTTTATTAGGGAGTAGGTCGTGAGAAATGAATAATTTGAGGAACTAAGAGATTAGGGCATCTGAGGGATTCTCAATATATATGTTTAAATTTCTTAATATGAGAGCAGGTGTTAACAAGGAGAGAAAGACGTGAGTCAGGCACTGAACTCATTGATGAAAGGAGAATGTTATAAGGGTTCTATTTGACAGCTACCAGAATCTTGATTAGGTAGTTAATATTGATTGAATAAACATCAAAGGATTTTAGGTTACTAAGTCATGATTGTTTAAGAAGAGCTTGAAAGTGCCAATAGGAAACAAGTAGTATTTCTAATTCCTTCACCTTTCTTGTAAATTGGGGAATGCAAATAAAACCAGTGCTGAAAGGATGGCCTCAGAGCCTGCATAATCAGGATAGAACCAAATCTCATTAAGTGCAGGAAGGAGTGAAGAAGGAAAAGATTTAAGATGAAAACAAGTTTGTTACAGCAAACATTCCAAAGAACACAATGGAAAGGGATGGGTAGCTTTAGAAAGGGACAGGGAAGATGAGGAGTGATTTGGGTTGCCAGTAATGAAAATAAGGGAGTGGTGGTAATAAAGGAGGGGGGGGAGGGGACAGAGAACAGGGTTTGAGCAATGACAGCCAGGATTTCAAAATCACTAGATTAGGTGAATATGATAGAGTGGGAGAATTCATTGAGAAATGATTATCAGAATCTAAGTAGTTTGAATTTAGATTTGAAATCACCAAAGGTGCTAGGAGGGACCACAATAAATGTCTAGACAAGAAGCTATTGGAAAGGACTCTCCTTCCTTCCCTGGCAATCACTTTCCTCCTTACTTAAAAACTGAAATATAGTACTGGTGGAGAGAGAGGTGTAGAAGGTCATAAGGATTCTGAGAGGGACCATAATGGTGTGTTAGAAAAAAAAGACATTAGGACAGGAGACTTTCTTCTGGTCTTAGTTCTCCTGACAGCTTGCTGAATGTGACCTTGAGGAAATCACTTCTCTGAGATGAACTCTACTGTCCCATCTAGGTTTAAGATTCTAGATGAGTCATCAATCAGAGGAAGCAGTGTCAGAATACAGGAGACAAATTTTGAAACAAGAAGAAAAGTAATTTTTGCTGTGAGATCTTTGGAGAGAACTGTTATAATAAAGATAGATTACAGAATGCAGACACTTGCTATTCTGACACATGATTTTTGAGGCACAAAACAAGAAAGATAGATATAGAAACTAATCTTAAAAACATTTATAACAAGTATTGACCCAGCTTTAAGAACCAGAAAGTCGATTTATTTCAGGCAGACTATCAAGAATAATGACAAATAGGTCAAAGGTTGCCTCAAGAAATCACTTTAAGGAAAGATTGTATCAAGAAATGTCTAATTCCAAGAATCAGAGCCATTGAAATTTCCAAGAAAGACAAAGGTATCTATCTCAAGGTTAATGCAGAGTGCACTACATGTACCAAGTGGAGAAAATTGGAAGTATCAAAATGGAACAATTAGAGTAGTGTTATTCTGAAATAGGGACCATTTACTGACCGATCAGATTGAGGAAAAGATTCTAGAAATGACTGAGCACCCTAATATCTTTGCCTGCTTATTGGATTGTAGTTGGCTGTGAGCTTATATTAGAATCCAACCCAAGCCAAGTGAGGGGCCTAATTTTAAAAGCTAATAATCAAAGACATGCTGAAGAAGAGGATCTAAGAAAGATAAGCATCTAGTTATATTAACATTTTGACTTTAAAGATTGTTTTTAAGAGTTCCTTTAATTTTATAACTCTATCCCTTTTGTTATTCTTTGTTTCACTATTAAAAAACTCTTGAACAGTAACAACTCTTGAAAGAACTAAAAGAAAAAAAATGTCCATATATTTTGCATCTAGAAAGTAAAAAGTTGGAAGCCTGTGTCGCTTTTTTTCCCCCAGAAAATTTTTGGCTGAAGGCTCCTAGAAGAAAGAGAGTAGTGACTACTAGTCATCCAAGCAGACTAGGGTCTTGAGGTAGAAGCAATTGAATCCTAGAGGAAGCTAGTCCAGAATCAAGAATGAGCTTTGAAAGTTGGACTTTTTTTTTTTAAAACATCATCTATAGGTAGAAATATAACATCATTTCTCTCCAGGTTATGCTCCAGATCTTCTTTATTGCATCCTAACTCTTCACCCTGAAGCCTCAGTTTAACCCTAGAATTTATGTTGGAAGTATCTTCTTTCCCTACTAACCTCTCTCCTACCTCTTCAATTGATTGAATGGCTCCATGAAAGACCTCCATTTAAGGAGAATATTTAGGCCAGACATTTCTCATTCCTCTTCAGGATGCACTCTTGATTTTCTCTACCATTTTCCTGCCACTGGACCAAGTAGAGAAAGTTGTTACTCCTTTCAATTTTCTTTTATGTGTTGTCCTTCCCTTCTCTCTTTATCCATGTATTTGTATTCTTAACACATTGCACAGTGTCTGCCATATAGGAAGTGCTTAATACATAGTTAACTGACAAATATATCTCATGATATTGATGGGAAAAATAGTTTTTTTTGTGTGTCTATATGTGTGTGTGTGTGCGCATGTATACATGTATGAATGGAAAGAACAATTAACATTAGAGAAGATAGATTTGGCTGTGAGTCTTTCTACAAAAATGATTCTGGAAAAAAGTCTCTTTAGTTCAGAATTTTTTTAGTGCCCAAATTTTCAAAGCTACGATTTAAGGCTTTAGGTATTTAAAAAATGTGGGCAGCCCATTTTAAATAAAATAAAGCTTTCCATATCATAGTTCCCAGTGTTTGATCCCTCAACTTAACATTGCATTTTGCTATCTTGTTTAGTAGAGTAGAATGATTAAGGATCCCTCTTCTAGTAAGTATGAAGGAAACAAGTTGAATTTCTGTGAGGTAAGCATGATGCTTTTCTTTTTCTGGCTTTAAATAACAGTGATATACACACAAAGTTTTTGAGGAGTACCTAAGTGGATAAGATGAAAGGAGTGGAAGAATTCTAGGTTATTAATAAAGAATGAAAGAAAGGAAGAAGAGTTTTAAAGAAGAAAGCAAGAATTAAAAACAGATAAGACCTCTTTGGAGGAATTAACACTTTTGGGAAGACACAGGAAAAAAGGGATATGTTTCTTTCTATGAGGAGAGAAGTGGAATGATTATTCTCTGAGGAGGAGATATGCTAGAAGGATATGGATTTACAGATGTCATCACTCCTAAGAAGAACCAATGATACTTTGAAAAAATACAATGCAGAAATATTGCCTCCCTCACAGACATCACTGAGGCTTGAGGAAATCAGTTGTAACTTTAGGAATATGACTCTAGAATAACATCTTATTTTTTAAAACATCAGATAAAACAGGATGGTAGAAAAGGATTTTTTAATTCATTCATTTGGATAGTTATTAAGCTGGATTAAACTAAGGTATAACGCTAGTATATGTACAAAATGCTATTTTGCAATGGATAGAACTGAGTCAGGAAGAGCAGTGTACTAGTCCTATCTTTGACACATACTAAATAAGTGACCCTCAGTAGGTCTCTTAATTGCTTTATAAGCACAGACAACTCTCTAAGAATATAAGCTAAAGAATAGAAGTTGACTTACCAATTTGGTAAAGGGAGTTTGTCACTAGTTTCTTGTGATCACAGGTCTGGTCCATAGAAATTTATGCACACATGTACACACACACAGACACACATACATGTATGTATACTTAAATTTTATGTATTCTACGTGTGAATTATGCATTATTCATATCTGTATATCATCTATACATGTTATATATGCATAGTGTACACATGTGTAAATACAGTAAAGTGACGAGCTACATGTATCTATATATGTCTACATGTATTACATGTGTGCATATACACACACTAATTCATGTGTGTATATACACATATACATATATAGAAAATATAAATAGAAAACAACATGCATATGCTGTATATCTTCATGCATATGTGTGTATCATATTATGTATCTATAAACATGTGGTACAAAGACAAAAATGAAACTTTAATTCTTGGCCTTCAAGAAATTCACATTCTACTGGGGTATATGACATTTGCAATTTACATAGATGAATATGTAAATTATTTCTGTATAATATTCAGTATTATACTTCCACCTTTTTGGAGACTAGAAAATCTAATTTAATTTCAACTAAATTGAAAACTCATCTACAGTTGTAATTTTCTAATCTCTCATATATGAACTCATTTTAGTGAGTATGGATTTCCCTTTTAGTTGGTAACAGGGTATAATGCTTGTTCTAGGGAATCATTAAAATACTCCTAGGGGAGAAAATTCCTGAAATAAAAAAGTTTAAAAATGGCATGTTGCTTTCTCAAGGGCTTCATTATTGTAAACATCACTTTCTCTGACTGTCTCCCATTATTGGAATACTCTTTCTCTTCTAATATTTCTCTGACTTTTCTGGCTTCCTGACTGTCCCAAATAAAATCCCATCTCTTTTATAAGAAAACTTTCCCAACTGCTCTTAATTCTAGTGCTTCCCCCTTTTAACAATTTCCTTTTTTCATAACATATCTACAAATATGTACACACGTGTGTATGTGTTAAACAAACACATGTTTGTACATATTGCACACACAGATATAATGTATATATGTAATTTTTACATATGCATGTTTATTTGTTTTCTCACCCTTTAGACTGTGAGTTCCTTGAGGAGAAGATACAATCTTTTGTTGCTTTTTGTATCAAGGCATAGCACTTGGAATATAATAGATATAATAGGTGTTTAATAAATGTTTAATGACTGACTTGATCCCCATGAAGAAAGAATGAATGAGTTAGCTGTAAGATTTATAATATAGAGATAGAGTTGGCAAGATCTGGTAATGATTGGAAAAGGAAAGTGAAAGGGTGATGATGGCCAAGTTCATACCTGGGGTAGCTCAGAAGTGATGGTTGTGCTTTGAAAGAAATAAAAACATAGAAAATGGTAGATTAAGAAATGAAAATTTTTATATTGCTTATGTTGAAGTAGAGATGCTTATGGGGCATCCATGAAGACAAATTTATGTTGTGGAATTAGAAAGTTTAGGAGATACATTTGAGAGGAGTCAGTGATCTAGACAGAAAATATCTTAGGGAAAGCGAAATCTAGGAAAAAAACATAGTAGAGGGGAAAAAACCCCAATAACTTTCATATTCCATCTTGACAGAAGGAAGAAACAAATGCATATCACAATCTTTCAAGAAAACATGATAAATTGTGATTTCATTATTCAAAATTATTCAATTATTCAAAATGGAAGCTTTGTCAAAAAGGAAAGTCAGCTGAGAAAGTCCTGACTTGCCTTAATGATATATTTTTTCCTTCAAAACATCTATAATAAATATCAAATGAAGGACTTGTGTCCAAAGAAGAATTGGTTTCTTATAGATTAAAGAATACATTTAGTGGCAGCTAGGTGGCGCAGTGGATAGAGCACCAGCCCTGAATTCAGGAAAACCCGAGTTCAAATCTGGTCTCAGACACTTAACACCTCCTAGCTGTGTGACCCTGGGCAAGTCACTTAATCCCAGATTCAGGAAAAAAAAAAAAGAATACATTTAATAATGAACAATAAGAGAAAGTCATTAACTTATATCAGTGGATCATAATTTTGAGTTGAAAGGTACATGGTATGTATCTGGTTCAACTTTTTTACAAATGAGGAAACAAACTGGTGAAGTTGAGCATTGTCCAAGTCACCCTAGAGTAATTAATAAGTCAAGATTTGAACCCATGCCCTGTGATTACAAATCTATCAGTCTTTGCATTTATCACACACACGATTCAACAAGTCTTACATTTTTTTCCTCTTATCTTGCAAAAAGAAACTCTGGATTAGGAAAGCTGGAACAAAACAAACAAGGCAAATGAAACCCTTGCATTACGGGGAGGGGGGAAGTCTATCATTGTGCTGGATTAGTTATCAAGCTTATATAAAATTTCTCCACTGTTTTCTAATCAAGAGAATAGTACTGTAATAAATAACAATTTAAAAAAAGATACTTCTGTGGTCTGAGCATTTGTTTCAACCCTATGAGATTCATGTTATGATGGTGAGCAGAAAATTCTTTAGCTCAGAAAGTACGGAGGGCAGACCTAGCCAGGACACCAGAGATGAGAAATTTTCTTACCTTACTTCACGTAGCTGCTCACCTTCTCTTGGTGCCAGCTAGCTGAAAGTTTAGTCATCATTTGCAAGGGAGACCATATGCAGGTGAAAGCAATTCCACTAAATGACAGACCAATCATATTCTCCAGGGGCTGGGACTAGGGAGGGCATCTCTAGCCTCATTTTGAACTCACACATAAGTTAGCGGTTACTGCAGTCTTTAAATGAATAAGAATCAAGTTTATCATGATTAAAAACAAATGTTCTGTTGGTGTCATACGGTTGCAGACAGCAAAGGGTCTGCTGTATATAGTTTGTGCTGGAATGAACTAGAGGAGACAAAATAAGAAATGGAGTTTATTGAAACATGTGATCCTTTTTTAACTCTCAGAATGTCCTCTGATTTCCCCTTTTAACTACACAATCAAATTTTCACACATGATAACAATATTTTACTTTGCAGCATATGGGTCCTTTTATGAAGGGTTTTTGCACCTTATTTTAGTTTTCATATTTATAAAAATTATACATAAAAAACCCAAATGTGAACAATTCACCCAAATACTGCCAGTTCTTTGTCTCTTAACAGCAACTTGGAGGCGCTCAGGCTTTTCAAGTGTTAAAAGTATGTAATGACCCCATTATAGGAATTTGAAAAGCTGTCAAATCTCTAAGTATCCAAATGTTTCCTGGATATAACAGATGATGTTAGTTTTGGGCACAGAAGGAACTATGTGCTGTCAAAATGTTGCATCCAAAGTGTCCAGTCCCATTGCCAAAGGTTGAGCCCCAAATGGAACAATAAAATGATGCTTCCCCAGGGTTTAGCACCATTTTAAATAGTTTGCCATTTTGGACACATTTTAACCAAGTAAACTTCTATAGTGTAGCTGCAGCTGCTGCTTAGATTATTGTGATTTACCACTGTAACAGAGTCTTTGACTAGCAAAAGAAGGGAAGGAGAAACCTTTTTTTGTTCATCTACATGGCTTTCTAGATTGATGACCCTACTCTGAGTTTAAAAACAATGTTCTGCCGGAGTATTCTACTTTTCACCTTTGTATCCCAAAGTCCATATAAAATGGTAAAAATAGTAACAATCACTTAACTATAAACTTTGAAAAACATGATGCTTAGAGCCTAATTAGGTGCCTAAGGATATCTACAATAACTCTCATTTGGGATTTGGTCCCAGCATCATTTGACTGTTTTAATGATTTTAATGTTGGAATAACTGTTGTAGTCTAGTGAGATTCTCATTACAAAGGTGGTGAGCATGTATTTATGGTTGAGTGCTTGGGCATGCTTCTTAGAAAAAGAAATCACAGCTTTAAGCAATTTAGAGTTGGGAAATCAAAACACAATTACAAGTTAGGTGATTTGCCCTAGGATTATATAGAAATAGTTTAGTAAGAAGTTTGGGTAGAATTTGAGTCCAGGTATGGAAGAAAGTGCTATATTCTGTTGCAGACTTAGGTCTGTCAGAAACAGTGTTGTTAATTTTTGTTGTGGTTCAGACATTTGGCTGTGTCTGATTCTTTGTGACCTTGTATAGGGTTTTCTTGGCAAAGATACTTGAACAGTTTTCCATTTCCTTCTCCTGGAGGTTAAGGCAAACTTGTGTTCGTGTTCGTCCTGGCCACTTCGGCAAGCCTTTGAATTCAGATCTTATTGACCACCCAATGATCAATCCACTGAACCCAACTAGCTGCCTTGATTTGGCTAATTAAAATTATTCTAATGTAAGCATGTTTTTCTGCTCAGAAAATGTATCCAAGCTGACAGACTACTCAGTACCACCATTCCCGACATTTATCTAACATGTCATTTTGAAATTCCAATTTATGGTCTATAAATTTCTTTCTGTTTTGGCTCTTCCTGATTTGGATATCAGCACCATTTTTGTGTAATGGGAGGAATTTGGCAGGAAAAAAAAAAGAAATTCCAATTTATAGGATCCCTAAACAAACAAAAAAATTCAGTTGAGAGAGGCAATTTATATAATATTTAAATATATTCAATTAATAGTTTGCATCAACTGAACAACGCTCACTTGAAATTTTAGGTACACTCTTCAGAATAATTTTCAGACCAAATCATTTAATCTTTCTTTGACCACTTCCTTCAAGGTTTCTTCTTTCCAGCTAGGTGAACTCCATTAACTTAAGTAATCAAAGAAGTCTCTTCCTTCTGATCATTACCCTAATCCCTTCAGGGCATGGTCCCAGAGAACTAACAGGAAAGGTATTTCCTGTACTAAATCTGGTTACTACTTTTAATCCATTTTCCTGGACCTTGGTTTTCTTCTTAACCTTTTACACACTTTTCTAAAAAAAAAAAGTTTTAGGCTAAAACAATTTTAAAGAGCTTTCTTAGTATTTCTAACTATACCATACTTGCCTCTTAATACTCAAAGTCCAGGAGGGATTGGGAGAGGAGGTTACATAGAAGAACTGCAAAGTTGCTTGACTATTTTACATATTGATGTACTGTACTATTTAAAGACAGAATGCTGGTTTTGATCACATTATGTATGTGGTACTATTTTTCAAATATGAAAAGGATTATGTTTCTATCATTAGAGACATTATTATATTTTTTCAGTTGTGATAGCATTAATGAGCCTACACATTTTACCTTGGAATGAAATATGGCTTATTTAGGATCTTAAACCTTGGAGGGAGAAATGAGACTAACATTACATAACAGTAAGGAAATAAATTCCAGGGAGAAGAAAATGCAAAGTGCTAAAGTATATAGGATGGAATAAGTGCTATAACAAAGACGAGGGGGGTTTTGCCATGGAGGCACTTTTGAGAGAGGTGAGGCTTGAGATCTATGGAGTCTTGGACAATAATGATGGAAAAGAATGGAAAGCCATGTTAGCCAACTGGTCTAAAGTGGATACGGATAGGAATGAGTAACAGAAAAGTTACCTGATTGAATAGAACATATATTTGAGAAGAGTAGTAGGAGATAAATAGTTGGGCAAGGTTAGACCAAATAATAAAGAGCTTTGAATTTTAAAATATTGAAGTTTGTATTTAATTTGTTACAGTAAGCAGCCTATAAATGCTAAGGAGCAGCCAGGTGGCATAGTGGATAAAATATTGGTCCTTGAGTTGTAAAGCATTTTTAGTACAGTGTCCGGCAACATAGTAGGTGCTATATAAATGTTAATTATTGTGGGACATCCCCCAAGTAGAGAAATGTTCAGTAGGCTAGTTTGTTTTGTGACACTATTATAATAATTATCATTGGCTAAACACACACAGAATTATTTTCTAGCACTTACTAATTTTGGAACATTAATCTTCACCCCCAAACATTCAACATATCCATTAAAATGTTATGGGCCAGTTAAATTAATCTTTGAAGCAACATTCCAATCTTACCCATAAGAGAAATAAATCTTTTTCTTAAGAATAAGAACTGTTTCATTTTTTTTTCTTTGTATCTATAGAGTCTCTAGAGTGCCTGTATGTAGGCATTTAAATAAATCCATTCATTGAATGGAGTTTTAGCTTTTAGTCATTTTCACAATATAATATATGACTTCATAGCATTTATAGCACATGATGTCTCATAAAATGAAAAAGCTGAGTAAGTTACAAGTTGACTTTAGAGTACATGGGTCCAATTGGCTGTACAATAAATGATAAATATTTTTGATTTTGGTCATTTTTCCTGATTTGTAAAATAAGGAAGCTGTTCTAGACTAGGTTTCTGAGGTGCCTTTCAACTGATTCTAAATCTAAAATAAAAATTATACAGAAAAAAATTGTTGAATTAAGTTTTGATTGCCAAATTTGAGGTGATATAGATAAGCTAGCATAGCATGTTCTTGAAAAGTTGAAATATTAAAAGATAAGTCCAGAGCATATGTGTATCTAGAATAAGGCAGATATCTTCCCACTGAAATTCCTGGGACTAGATTGTCTAATGTATTGTGTTTATTTCTAGATGACCACATTCAAAAAGAATAATAAAGTAGATGGACTGTACTTGTACAAGGATAGTGAGAGAGATCTGGGAAAGGTGAAGGACCTAGGCATAAGATTGTAGAACAAAAGAAGATTTGGTTGTAGGTGGCAAGAGCAAGGGTAGACTGTCTGGAAAAAACATTAGAAATGTTTTCAGGTAGGTGAAAGTCCACCACATGGAAGATTTATTTTGTTTGACCTCAGAGAATAGAATTAGTGGGGTGGAAATTATCCAGGATGATTTTCACTTTAAGAAGGAAAAAGTTTCCAACACAAAGTTAGAGCGTTCTAAAAATGGAAATGCTTCAGTAGTTGTGAGATGCCATACTGTAAGTCTCTGTGCAAAAAAAACAAAAAGTAGCTAAATGTATATTATTACACATTGGGAAAAGTTTGTTACTTTTAGGTATGATAGGATTAAAATGTTTTCCCTTCCCTGCTCTGAAATTCAGTGATTAATATAGAGTCCTGTATGTAAATTAATACAATCATACTGTGGTAGTAACAACAGTTGAGAGAGAATTTGTAGGGGAATAACAACAATAACAATTGCAGCAAGTAGCAATAACAACAAAGACAATAAAAAGTCTTGGCAATGTCCAAAGGAGAAGAGGAAAAAGGAGCCTAAGAAGCTGAAAAAAATGTGGAAGAAACCAAGAAATAATGTAATTAAATCAAACAACACATTATAGGAAGCTACCATATCTATTTGGCAATGTCTTCAGGTATTGTTCCTAGGAGAATGACAAAAACAAAGAAACTGAAAACCAGTGTCCTGCTCTCAAGGAGAGTACATTCTATTGAAGGAACGTTTAAGTTGAATAGTACATGATATGCTATAAAGCTACAGAAGTCCTGGGGAGGAAAGGTCTATTAAATGTTCAAGGACTGGGCTGGACAAGGGAATAGCCTCAAGAGTTGAACAGAAAGGAATCAGGTTATTAAGAAGGAATGGATTTATTTAACTTAAGTTTCAGAGACTAAATTAGCTTGGTATATAAGTAAAGTTAGTTTTTAAACAATTAAGGTTGTCTACAGTAAGTGGTAAAATGGGAGAAAAGAGTAATATTAGAGAACCAGAATTAAAAGTCCCTGTATTCATATAACCTTGCTTCCAAGATGTCCCAGTGGACCCAGAGATGTCAAGCATGTAGATGGATGGGCACGTTGCTGGAGTTTGCTGTCTGAACCAGATTAGAATGTAATTAAGAAATATGTAACAAAATAAATAAAAATATAATAGAAACATAGGTAATATAGTTTTCTAAGTTAATGCAGCCCTTGGGGATCCTTATCTTTATCTTAGTATTCTCATTTTCTATTAAAGTTGACAATCTGGTTGGCGAAGTGGATAGAGCACCAGCCCTGAAGTCAGGAGGACCTGAGTTCAAATATGCCCTTAGATACATAACACTTCCTAGCTGTGTGACCTGGGCAAACCACTTAACCCCAATTGCCTCAGAAAACAAACAAACAAACAACAAAAAAAAAAAGGTTTGACAATCATTACTACAGACATCTTTATAAACTTAACTTTGCATGTCCAAAACTGAATTTATAATCTCCATTGCTATGAGGGTTATGCAGTCCCCTGTAAGCTTGCAAATAGGTGTTGTCCTCAACTTCTTACTTTCTTTCATTCCTCCCCCCAATATCCAATATATTTCTATGTTCTATTTTACCTTCTCTCATATTATCACTTTGTCCCTTCTTTTTCTCTGAAACTTCCAACCAACACTTGTGCAGGCCCTCATCTCCTCATACCTGTACTAATTCAATAGATGATTTACTTACAACAAAAACAAATTTCCCTTGCTTCAGATCATCCCTCTACAGCTGCTGAAATGATTTTCTTAAATTCCAGAGAATCTTCCCCTCTCCTAGATTGCTTCTTTTATGAAGGCAAACTAGACCATTTTTTTGCTTCAATTCTTACCTAGCCTTTAAATACTGATTGGCTTTTGCCCTCCAACAAGTCAAGACCTGGGAAAGACCTTAGCTTAAAAAGTCCAAGGTCCCCCACTGCATCTGAGGTCACCACCAGTCATTTGGACCTATGCCTTGTCATCTCTAGATGTAGAGGGCTGAAGGTAGTGGGGGAACTCTGGGTGAGGTATAAGATGCTTTAGCCCAGAGGAAACCTGCTGACAATGTCTGGTTTGGCTCTCTATCTCCCCTAAAGGTTCTTACCTTTCCTGAGAAGTCAGGGAGGGCGTGGCCACCTGTGTTTTACTTGAAGCAAGGGAAACTTACAGTAAGAGGCATTTACATATCAATAGCAGGGTACTTATAGTTAATACATGGACAGTGTGCTGGGGTGATGTAATGCTACTATAATTAGCATTTGCACTGTGTGCTGTGGTGATGTGGTGATGTAATGGTTCTACAGTTGGCATATGCTCAGTGTGCTATAGTGATGTAATTCTACTAAGGTATTTAAGGGCTGAGAGAACTTGAAATAAATGGACTCCATCTTTGACCATCCTCGTGAGTCTCCTGCCTTCATCACTTCTCCACTAAGACCAAGGACTCCGGCTGGTCCCAAGATACTCTAGAGAGCTAGTCCAAACAGTATATTTTGGCACCTCAGTATGGGGGCTCTAGAAAGCACACTACAGCTAGACAATGATGATTTGAGAAGAGAGTAAGGCTGATTGATTTTACACAAATTTGACTCACTTAAATCCAATTTGCTTGCAATGCAAGTCAAGACTTTATCCCTCTTGATGTCATTGATTCTCTTTGAGAACAAAGGATGAACAAGTTTAAATCATGTTACACTCCCTACACTAAAGTTCTTTTGGCTCTTTATCATTTCCAAAATTAAACATAAAATCCTCTTTGGTTTTTTTAAAGCCCTTCATGACCCTCCCTACCCCTCCAGTATTATAAATTTCACTTCATCCTATATTCTTTGATCTAGTGACACCATCTTAAACAAGAAACTCCATCCTCCATTTCCCTGCCTCATGCATGAAAAATGTTATCCTTTCATGACTGCCTCCTAGTTCTCAGCTAAAACCCTACCTTCCATAAGAAGCCTTTCTCAATTCTTCTTAATTCTTCTATACATACTACTCTACCTCTATTGTGTTGATATCCTATTTGTTCTGTATGTAGTTTGTGGGTACATAGTCATTTTCATGTTATCACCCCACTTAGACTGTGAGCATTCCCTGATTCTTATTCTTGCCTTTCTTATCCCTCAGCACTTAGCACTGAATAGGACTAGGTGAAGATTTCTGAAAAAGTCTATGAGATGGAGTGGGTCAGACCTTAGGGATAAGTTTCAGGAAGTCACTGTAATCCTTATTCTCAAAGGGCTGTAGGGAAGAAAAGGTCAGACCCTAGGTGTAAACTTCAGGAAATTGCATGTCCCACAGGAAGTAGACAGCATTGCTGACCATTGGTCAATGGTTACTTCTTTTTCAGTCCATCCAATGAACCCAAATCTTTTGCTATTTAACTAATTCACTATTTACAGCTTGCCAGGCCAGATATCATGTGGGGAGATGGGACCTGAAAAGCTCTGTGTCTTCTTAGTTGGTATGTTTTGACCTTTTCTTGCAAGGATTGAATAAATGCTTCCTGTTTGTATTTGAAGATGTCTCTGAGTAATCTCTTTGGTTAAAGGGGTCTAATCCCTGTCCCACACAGTTTGTGGGGGCTTGTCTGGGATCTGTGACTTCCCAGAGAGATGGCAGGGGTTCTGATTCAAGATAGGTACTAGGTTGGGTTTTCTCTGACCATCCTTGGATCAAACACTCAGCCTCCCTCTCTGTGGAATATGGACCTGAAAAAAATTTAATATAGAAACAGAAGCAGAAGGGAGTCTCTGAAGAAGTCCAAGGGCAAATGAACAGTCAGGTAACTTGTATGTGCATAATTTAGAGGTAAAGGGGAAGGAGCAATCCAGAGATTGGAGCTGCTCTCCCCAGAGTTAGCACTGATTTTTTCCTTGGGCTGTTTTTAGGCTGAAACCAGAAGGAAATCCTGATAAACAGCACAGAGCAGGGGCACTCTGGATGACTGCTGGAGAAAGTCAACCCCTCAGGTTTAGGATTCTGAGTCAAGAGGCTCAGTGTATTATAGGATCTCAAGCCATGAGATTGGAACTGCTCTCCCCAAAAAGGAAAAAGAAAGGAGCAGTCCAAACCCAAATCTTTGGAGTAAAAACCTAAAATCCACCAGAGTGTGCATTTGATGAGATATTACTGTTTTGTATGGGGAAGAGAAAGTCCTCTTCCAGGACTTGTGTCTTTGTGAAGAATGTCTGTGTCGTCTGTTCTGTGAGCTAGATTTTGTTAAAAAAAAAAAAAATCTTAACTAATTCCTGTGAATCTCAGTTCTGACTAAGCTGGAGGCTGCAGAAAAAGTTACTAATTTTTGAGGGCAATGATTGAGAAGTTTGGCAATTAGTCATTTCAAAATTGAAAAATGTTTAGCATAAAACAAATGCTATATGAATGTTAACTATTTTATTGGATTTAATTGCTTCATTTTTTGGTAACTTTATATGAGTTTTTTTATGTGACCAAAATACAATACTAATGTTGAGATAAATGAATTTTGTGTGTATGTAAAGTAAATTGAAAGCAAATTCAACTAAATTAAGCCTTCCACAAGGAGAATAGTACATAGGACAAAGGGGCATGTAGAAGGAGGGGTGAGTGAAAGAGAGAAAAAAATATGCTCAATCAGTTAAGGAGAAGTGTGGTTGGAAAGCTTAGTGGAGTTAGGAGAGACACCACAAGGAGTGGGAGACAGGGGAAAGGGAAAGATCCTTCAGCTTGGGAAGGTGAAGATTTAGCCCATTCTTCCCTACTGGATGTGGCTGCTTCTTAGAAATGAGAGAACAAGCCTACTCACTGGAGCACGAACTCCCTCTTCCCCCAACTTCTGCTACCCCCTTCCTTGTTAATTAAATGAAATTACTTTAATATTAATTGCCTCTATTGTTTAAAGGAATAGCTTACATTTACATGGTGTTAATAACTGAATATTTCTTTTTATTATTCAAGTTTATGCCTACTTTAAGGCAAGATCATTTTTGATGCTGTATCAAAGATTCCATTGCTTAGCAATGCGAGAAACTTTTATGAGGCTTGTTAGAACTGCATGTTCTCTGAAAATGATTGTTACTACCAAGGTCTCCATCTGTCTTCAGCAAATTATTTAATATTTATTTAAGTGCATAATGGTCTCCTTGTTTAATTACTATGATAACAAATATGATCTATAACTTTCTTGAAGTACCTAGAGCAGAATTTTAGCCTGATATTCCTGCACCAGTTTTGACTGTGTTTTGCAGGCATATTTGATAGGTTATGCACAATGGTTTGCAAGATTTTTTTGGGGGGGATTTTATATACACCTGAAGTCCCTGATTGGTGAAACTTGCTTTTGAGATGAAATCTCTTGGGACTGTAACTAATATTGTTTTGAGTTTTGAATTTGGATATGATTGTCTGATGGATCATTAAGTCAGTAACCCTCCATTCAAGAGAAATGTCAGAGGAATGCCTTACAAGTGAATGTCTTATCTAGGCAAGAGCTGGGAGGACAACCTTAGTCTCTGCTTAAGGTGGCATCCTTTGATTCAGTTTCCCAGTTCTGTTTCTTTGCTATCAGGATTGGGGTGAGAAGTCTTTAAACATATGAAATAGAGGAGGAAGTGAATGGGAATAAGGGAAGATTTCTGAAAAAATCTATGAGATGGAGGGGGTCAGACCCTGAGCCTAAGCTTCAGGAAGTTACATGACTCACAGGAAGTAGACAGCATTACTGACCTATGGTCAATGGTTATTTCCTTTTCAGTCCATCCAATGAACCCAAGTCTTTTGCTATTTAACCAAATTCTCTGTTTCCAGCTTATCGGGCCAGGCACATGCTGGAAGATGGGAGCTGAGAGGCTCTGGATCTGCCCAGAGTGCTTGGGTCTCTTCTTGCATCAACTAAATAAATGCTTCCTGTTTGTATCAGAAGATGCCTCTGGGTAGTCAATTTGGGTAAGGGGTTTAGCCCCCATCCCACACAGCAATTTTTGTTATAAATCATTTTTAATCATGTCTGACTCTTCACAATCTCATTTAGCATTTTCTTGGCAATTTGCCGTTTCCTTCTCCTGCTTACTTTACAAATGAGAAAACTGAGGCAAACAGAGTTAAATAAGTGAGAATCAACACAAGCTTTAATCTAGTCATTGTCTGAGAACATATTTTGAATTTAGGAAAGATGTGTCTCCTGGACTCTGAGCCTGGCAACTCATATCCACTGCATCACTTAACTACTGCTTGGCCCATTGTAGGTGCTTAATTTAATGTTTATTGGCTGCTTGATTTATGAGCTTGAAGGGCAAGTCTTGGATACTTTTTTTTTCTGCAGGTTCTATTTCCCTGGGAGGCTCCTTCCCCCCAACCAAACACTTATCTCTGAGATTCCTCCTTTTTTAGTTCTGGGGATCCATTATTTCATTGATTGTTTCATTGCTGGGAATGACATGTTTGTATGCATACCAAAATGCCAACAATAAGATTAAGGGTGCAGTTTTGCTCAGGCTTGGAGATGAATAAAACATGACCAATAAAATTCTGTTTTCCAAGATGGCAGCTGTATTCATTCAGTAAAGTGTGGGAGAGAATGGAAGTTGTACAAGTATTTGAGGTTTTGTTTATTTTTTGTCTATTTTTATTATTATTTTTTAAAGCTATATAGCTGGGGCAGCTAAGTGGTTCAATGGATAGAGCACCAGCCCTAAAGTCAGGAGGACCTGAGTTCAAATCTGGTCTCAGATACTTAACTTTGCCTAGTTGTGTGACCCTGGGCAAGTCACTTAACCCCAATTGCCTCAGGGGGAAAAATGCTATATAGCTATAGATTGTGTTTTAAACCAAGAATATCATTACTAAGTACAGTTTTATTTTTTCTGCTTTGGTCTGGATGTTTCTTAGACTTTGAGCCAGATTTAGGATTTTAAAGCATACTTAACTGAAATAAATTTTTTTTCCCAGAAGTTTAGTTTGTACTTCTATGTTCTATAGAAGAAAAACCAAGGGGAGAAAGAATGCCCAGATTATCTAGGCCAGGGGTCAGTTGGCAACTATGGTCTGAGGGAAAAATCTGGCCTGTTGCCTATTTTGTAAAGCACAAGCTAAGAATGGTTTTTACATTTTAAAATACACTGTATTTTAAAATGTAAAAACCATTCTTAGTTAACTCACTCACAAGACTCTACAAAAACAGGCAGCTAGTTTACTAACTCCTGGTCTAGACTATGGTATGTAAGTTGGATGTAAAGTAGCAAAGTCTATTGAGCAGCTGTTCCATCATTATATATGTCTTGACCAGATAATGCAAATGGAAAATGGGCTGGAGTCCCTATAGTGATTATAGGCCAGATTGCTCATGTTCTGTTTTGAGTTGCTAGAGGAATACAAGAACTGACAGAACATGTTTGCTCTTTGACTGTATTAACTTTCTGTATGGGAAAGGTGACTTGATAACCCAAACAATTCCAGAAGTTTGTGACCAAAAGAAAAGTAGATGATTTAAGAGTTTTTTCTTCTAATTTTTCTAAGATTTATGTTTTTTGAAGATAGAAAGGGATCCCATCACATTTCTGGGGTGCCTGCTATATTAGAAGCTTACTTTTAAAAAAAGTCATTGAAACACAATGATGTTACTGCAAATGAGCATCTTAGAAACATGAGCAAACTTAAAACATAGTAATATATAGTCAGTATGGTCATGATGTTTTAGAAATGCATAAAATGGAATTAGAAGAATATATTAACCAGAAATGCAAGAAGTGATTGTAATAAAATTGTAGCCTTTAATAAGTTTTTTAAAAAAGAAAATGATAAACAATAACAGCCAAAACAGTGCTTTTCCAGTTAAAAATGTAAGGAAATCCCATTAAAAAAAACAAGAGCCTCAAATATTTTTAATTTCACAATCTCTATAATGTCATAAGGCATAAGTGTTTAGAGTGCTGGGCTGAGAATCAGATAGATACTTAACTGAGTGATTCTGGACACTGCTTGTTTCATTTTCCTTGTCTATGAAATGGGGATGATAAAAATACTACTATCTCCCAGGGTTGTGAAGATCAAATAAAATAAATTTGTCATATACTTAGTACAGTTTCTGACAGATAGTCAGTACTAAATAAATGCTATAATTTTTGTCTAATTTTCTAATCTTTCTAGGGAGCTTTCTACTGTTTTCAGATAGTAAAAACTGAGGCAAAATGGGAGAGAAATAGAAGTTTTGTTTTCAGTTTTCTCCTGTGACTTAAAATAAAGTACAAAAGAAACATCATTGTTCCAAAGGTAACAAATATATAAGTTAAATAATTAGAAATCTGTTATTGTACTGTCAAAGAGATTTATTAACACTGAAATAAAATGGGATGACATGTGGAAATATATTTAGAAGAATTGCACATGTTTGGATTACTTGTCTAGGGGAGGGGAATCAGGGGAAGGGAGGGAAAAATTTGGAACAAACTATCTTTGCATGTATTTTGAAAATTAAAAAAAAACTATTATTAACTTTTTAAAAAAAGAAATAAAATGAGGGCATGGAGAAGTGACCCAACTCACTCTATGAAAAAAAAATTTTTTTAAACTTACTTTTCCCCTTTTTTCCCCCCATCAAATACTTTTATTTCAGAGACTAAATTAGTAAACTCTGACTTACTATCTTACTGTTCTCAATGTACTCTACTCAATAAGGGCAAAACAAACAAGAGGAATTCCCAGGGTAACCTCTGCTCTTCTCCATTAGAAGCAATGGGAAACTTAAAATAAATCCAGATTACCACCACCCTCCTCCAAGCCATCCCCTAACAGGATGAATCCCTCCCCTACACGCACCACAATATCAATCCAGAATTTAGCTCATTTATAGTTATCTCACCTGATACAGCAACCAAAAAAGTTTGAATATAAATCACATTTATTACAAAGCAACTAAGCAACCAAATCTCCCCGAACATCCCAGAAAAACAAAACAAAAACAGAAGACCCCAGTCTGAACATAAATCATATTTATTAGAAAGCAATTAAGGACATGAACAAAATTTGAGTTCAAGTCTACTAGTAAGAAACAAAAATTTGTGACATGATTATCCAGATAAGTCCCAATATTGTGGGTAGAATTGGAAATTTTTGGAAAAAGACTTTTTCAGGTCCAGTCCTGTTTTCCTCAAGCCTCCATGCTTCCTTTATCACCTCCACATTCCTGGATGTTGGCAGGACATTTGAACTCTCTATTAGCTTCCTTCATGTTGCCAGCCACTGCTGTTTTTTCTCTTCTCCACTCATTGCTGAAGTCCTGCACCCAATAAAGCATCAGAGAAAAGTGAGCTCTTGCTCTCCTCCAATCGATGCCCACCCATTAGGGACAAAGCATCATAGGAAAGACAGTATCAGTTTTAACTGTTATATTGTGCTCTCTCTATTTACACTTTCTCCATCTGTCAATCACACCTCACTTTAATCATATAAGGAGATTGAGGTAACCCATTTTCCCACGTCTCCATGGAAATGGTGGATCATTTGGGGGTCTAGCTTCCTTAACTCTAGCTATTTGTTCATTATCATCCCTATTATGATGTCACAACTCCATACTCATAATATGCATTTAATACACAGATAATATAAAATAGTCAATTTTTGTCTGGGTTCATCAATTGAATGGTATTATTTCTTACATACATGCTATTTCTTGTTATTATATACTTTCTTTATACTGGGAAATACTATCTGCTTGGATAGAAAACAGAGAATGGAACCAAATAAAGGAAAAATGGCAGGGGGGTAAAGTTCAGTAATGATCACACACTCATGACTTTTTCAGAAACTGTGTGGAATGGTGGAAAACTGTTTCAATGTAGGTTGGGTTTTTTTCTTTTTTGTACCTCAGATCATACTAATAGAAAAGTGCCTAGTCTAGCTCCACGTTCAACTTTTCCTAAAAATAGATCAATCACTTGAGACAAAACCACTAATAACTGTCTGAAATAATTTTTCACATTTTAAATAATCAAAGTGGTGCTATTTAGAAAGATCTCACATTGCCACTATTTCTTTTTTTCTTTTGTTTCTTGGAAAGTTATTTTTCTAAATACTCTAAGAAGTTCAAAGGAAGGAAATTTAATGAAGGGGAAAATAAAAGAGTAAGAATTGTTTTAACATTAATATTTTTCAGCAAAAAAAAGGGGGGAGGCAGCTAGGTGACTTAGTGGATAGAGTACCAGCTCTGAAGTCAGGAGGACCTGAGTTTAAATCTGACCTCAGACACTTAACACTTCGTGTCTGGGTGACTCTGGGCAAGTCACTTAACCCCAATTGTCTCAGAAAAAAAAAAAAAAAAAAAAAAAAAAAAAAAATATATATATATATATATATATATATATATATATATATATATATATATATATATTTGTCCTCTAACATTCTAAGATATTAAAATTTGAGTATACTCCATCCTTTGAGCTAAAGAAAAGAGCATTTTCCTTTCTCCACTTAGTCCTCAGAAACAGCTTACACTTTCTTTTAGAACTAGTGTTCTAGTTAATGGCAATAGGGAATTTATTTGAAGTTTGAGACACTGTATGGAGTCTGTGTCTATAATATGACAATTGAATTTTGTCATTCTGAGTGCCTCTATCTATAATAAAATCTGATTTCCACATGACTGGCTAGATTGACTACTGATCAAAATTCTCCATCCCATATAGATCCAATTCAATTATTAAACATTTATTTTGTGCAAAGCACTGCTCTAGGGTCTGGGAATATTGTGACAGGTAGACATACTTTCATTATTTAAAAACTGCCACAGTATTAAAAGACAATGTGGAAAAGCAGGTTTGGCTGCTTTTTTTTTTTCTTTAGCCTTGTCAATGTCACCTCATATAATTCAAACACATTTCCTTCAGGTACATGTTATATGTGAGAGGAAGCAGAGTATAATAGTGAGTAGAAAGCTGGTGTTGAAGTTATTAGTTCAGGTCTTGTTTTTCCCCCAAACAGGAGAAATCCTTCAACCCTTCAAGTAATAGAGAAAAAACTTTCTCTCTATTGTAAAGAAATCACAAATTGAATCCCTATCCTTACATACTCTGGGGAAGGATCTGGGGAAGAATAATGAAAAGATCAGACACTTGATTAATTTGGGGGGCAGCTAGGTGGAACAATAAATAGAGTGTTAGTACTGAAGTCTGAAAACTTATCCTCCTGACTTCAAATCTGGCCTCAGACACTTACTAGCCCTGTGACTTTGGACAAGGCACTTAACCCTGTTTCCTCATCCCATCTGTAAAATGTTTCCTCATTTGTAAAATGAGCTGGAGAAGGAAATAGCCAATCATTGTCAAAAATACTCCAAATAAGATCACAAAGAATTGGATAAGCCTTTAACAACAAATTTTGCTTGAGAAAGCAAGTTTTTAAAATTAGCTTAATTAATTAAGCTTGATCTATTTAATTTATTTTAGCAAACTAAATCATTGTCATGGGGTTTTATAGAATGCTAGATTTAGTTCCAGAAATGACTCTAAAGTCATTTATCCCAATTCTCTATTTTACTGATGAAGAAAATGAGACCCAAGGAATTTAAGAGATGGACTCAGGTAGTACTACCGCACAGGAAGTAAACAGGGAGTGCTGGGATTCAAACAAGTCTTCCTACTCCAAATTCAGCAGTTTCTCCTGCTGCACCACATGATTTGGTATTGATTTGATCTTTGCTTTCTTAACTTGGTGGTCTAACTATGTACAGACGGCTGATTCAGAAATGACTACCACATTGGTACCCAGGCATTTCCTCTCTGTTAAAATATAATCAATTTCATTTTTTTTTGTGATGTTATTTGATGCACCACAAAAATCTTGCTAGGTTTAGAATATTATGGTCTGGCTTCGACCCAGATGGATTTTTGATGGTTATGCCAGTGAAAAGCAAGTTGTTTCAATTGGAAAGACTGTGTCTGATTTCCAGCAGCCAGCCTGGTAATAATAGCACAGGGTCTAGCTCATAATTGAACCTATATAAATGCTAGCTATTAGTATTTATATAGAATCTATTACAAGCTAGGCCCTATGCTAAGTACTTTACAATATTATCTTATTTGATCCTCACCACAATAATGAGAAGTAGGTATTATTATTATCCTCATTTTATAGTTGGGGCAAACAGAACTAAATGACTTGCCCAGAAACACAAAACCAGTAATTCCCCTTGCCCTTTTTTTCCCCCCCTGAGGCTGAGGTTAAGTGACTTGCCCAAGGTCACACAGTCAGGAAGTGTTAAGTGTCTGAGGCTAGATTTGAACTCAGGTCCTCCTGATTTTTGGGCTGATGCTCTATCCACTGCACCACCTAGCTGCCACCTAGCTGCCTTCTCTTCCCCCCCCCCCCCGAAATTACTTGAGGCTAGATTTGAAGTCAGGTATTCCTGATTCCAGATCCAATGTTCTATCTCCACTGTGCCACCTAGTTAAGCATGGAAGTGTTCACCACCAACACTGACCACTCTGGCATTGCAAGGCTACTACTGGGAACATCTTATTAACCTGTTATCTTCTCAACTTTGTCATATAACCAGCCTATCTTCATTTTGTTCATGACATCTTTTTTTTTTTTCCTTCCAAGTTCTTCATTGGACTGTTGAAATGAAGAAAATATACAAAATGGCCACTGTCCTTTTATGGTCCCTATTTTGCTTTTGCAGTCAGTGATAGTGACAAATTATAAAAAAATGGAGAGGACAGTGCTAAGCATATAGGGATAGAACTTGGAACTAGTAATAGGATAGTAGATTTAGACATGATCACAATTTGATTAAAATCTTCTTACATTATCCTATAGAGAAAATTTTTACAAAAATTCTCTTAAAGTAGAAAAAATCTTGCCACAGTCAAATTTTCCCGGAATTTTATTTTCTTCCATTAGAATGTAAATTCCTCAAGAATAGGGACTATTTTGCTTATTGTTGTGTTCCCAGAAATTTGCACAGTGCCTGGTGCATACTAGACCTTTAATAAATGCTTGTTCATTGATTTTCCCTGAGTGAACATAAATCATAAACATTCAATATGGAGCAATAGCTTAGGTATTTTTATTTAGTACGATTGTGGCACACTTAATAATACCAATGAGCATGATGTGTATAGTTGTACTCCAAAGAAACCATAACTAGATTCCCATATATTTTAGTTACCAATTGAATCTTGATTTGCCCTTTTCTTTTTAAAGTTGGTATTCAAGTTTATTCTCATTCTGGGAGTCTAACTTTACACATCTTTTTTAAGTAATCTTTTAGGTAAACACCTGGCATTTTATTTAAAAAGTTTAGAACCTCATCCCACTTAATCAGCCTTTGGATTTGGGCTTTCCAGATGTAAAGCAGGTTAAAACTTTTGAATTTTTTTTTTTTTTAACATACTGCAAATCCTCTGGGAAATGCCTAGCATATGTGGCACTTCTGAAGGATTTTAGGCAATTTTGGCTTTCCCACTTTTTCTCTGTGTTTTGTTACAGCATTTTAATTGATGTTTGTTGTCTGGTGTATTATATTGGAAAGGCTTGAAGGATAACATGTTTAGTATTGAATGTCTATTGTGATTAAATTTCCTTTAAAAAAATACAGCCACCAATTATAGCTGTGATCACTATTTACCATTCTGAATGGCTGGGGTTGTTTGTGCAATAATTAGAAACAATGAGTAACACATCATAAAAGAAAATCACTCAAACTCTCCCGTCTCTCTCACATCTCACTAGAAAATGAGTATTTTTAAAAAAATTAGTATTTTGAAAATATTTATTACCTCTGCTTTCTTCTTTAAACTTTATATATAATAAAATCATTGATGACAAATAAGTTCTGTGTAAAATACATTCACAAAATATTTAATGCAACTATAAGACAATTAATTGTAGATTTCTAGTAGAAATTAGGAAATTTAGGTACATTAAAATCTTGTTCTTATAGGTAAAGGTTGGATAGAACACTGGGCTTAGAGTCAAGAAGACCAGACCAGATTTGTCCTCCAACATTTATTATTATTTCTGTGGCCATACTCAAGTCACTTGATCTCTGCCTCAGCTTCCTCAACCACAAAATGAGGAAAATTTAGCAGCTGTCGTCCTGGATTTTTGTGAGGAATGAGTGAAGTGAGATATTTGAAAAGCGCTTTACACATAACAGGTGCTTAATAAATGCCCATTCCTTTATTAAGAGCCTACTATGAAAAAGGCATAGTAGTATAAAATACTCGGAAGTATAAAACATAGGGACAAAAACATCTTGCCTTACTACAGATTTACATTCTATCTGCATTTATTTTAAGGATATTCTATAGTCTCCTATTTCCTTGAGAGAATCAGAGGAAAATCTAATGGAGTTTGAAATAAACTCTAGAGCTAATATAGAGAATTTACTTTACTTTGTTACTTGCCCAGAGGAGCCAAATCAGAAATGCCTCCTACTACTATGACATATATATCAAGATTATTGAGTTCATAAATCCTTTGGAAAGAATCTTAGTTATGTTACTTTCCACATTTGGAATCCCTTAACTCAAAATCATAGGTTGGCTCTTCAGTGGAGCAACTGCCTTGGTTTAAATGTATCTTATGGATCTACATTCCTAAACTATGTAATTTATGAATCCCAACTAGTGCCTTTGCCTTTAATAGTTAACCAGAGAAGATTATTAACTCAAAGCAAAGAGATATATTAAGATATCATTATAAGAATAACATCTGTGAAACATTCCCCCCTCCTAAAAAAAATCTGGCTTCCATCCTTCCTCAGGTACATATAAAAATTAATGGGAAGAATGGGTATAGTCAATCCATAAACATTTATTAACTGCCTCTTATTCTACTAAGGCTCTCTACTAAGTCCTGGGGATGATATCAAAAAAGAAAAAAAGACATCCCTGCCCTCAAGGAGCTTACAGTCTAATGGAAGAGACAGTATGTAAGTGTGTATAAATATATATTGTATATCATATGTATTAATAATATATGTATGTATATATGTAAACACACACATACAAAATAAGTTATATATAGCATAAATAGTAAATAATTAAGAGAGGCAAGGCACTGGAATTAAGAGGGATTTGGGAAGGCTATTTAGTTGGGAATTAAAAGAAGTCAGAGAGGTTAGTAGTTAGAGTAAAGGATGAAGAATGGTTTTGGGCCTGGGACTGATAATGAAGAAACACATGTGACCAGTCAACTCTGGCTTCCTTTATTACAACACTAAAGTCATTTCATTTCACATGATCTTAACAAGCACTTAACAAGATCTGTGCTGGACAATTTGAAAAGGTATAAGCTACTTTATGCTAAGTGAATCACTCTGTTGGACATCCTTAGCCTATTGATAACAAGCTGTACTGTTTCAGTACTTTCCTTTTTAGCTCAGTTGCTATCTGTTAGGATTCTTACAAGGTGCTGAGTCGGTTGTTTAACTTAGCATGGTACTTAACAGTTCTGTAGTTCAGAGTTCACACCTTTCACACCTTTAAAAGAGCATATAAAAGGACAAGCCCACTGGAAGCTCGAGGAGATTGAGTCAAGATTCATTCCCACTTCCACCTTTGTGCTGGCTGGAGACATTTGGACAAGAGCTCTTGGGAACCAAGGAGAGAGGAAGGCCTCCAGAAAACTAGCTGAGCCCCAAGTGAAGGAGATAAGATTTTGGAAGAGACAATAAAGGCTGCCTCCAAAACTCCCCAAGAGAAACTGTTCCCAGAGAAAGATTATAATTTAGAGAAAAGAACATTACAGCTATCCTTCCACTAGTCTCCTGGATTCTTTCAGAAAGATCAGGAATCCTTTTCTGAGGATTAACAGAAATCTCCAAGTCCTTGGTTTGAGACCTGCTGCCTTCTAAGAGACTAGAGAGTACATTCATTTTTGCAAAACTAAAGGCTCTTGTCCTGAACTACCCCCAAAACTGATCATGATGTTCATTTATAATAAAATCCCTCCCCCCCCCCCAATAAAAGAGGCTATATTTCTCAGGGAACAGCACAAGTGGTCTAGGTTTGAGATAGCTCAGAGGAGTAAAAGCTTTATAAGTGGAGGAAACAGTCAGCCCTGACTATCAGAAGATGTATTATGACAAATAGACATTCAAAATGGAACAGAAAAGACACAGGCCCCATCACAATCACATACAATGTCTTGCTCATCCATTCCCAGTTGATGGACATCTTCTCAATTTACAATTCTTTACTAAAAAAGTTGCTATAAATAGTTTTATACATAGTTCTTTTTTCCTTTCTGTTTTTTTTTTTTAATGTCTTTGGGTTATAGACCTAATAATGGTATTACTTTTTAAAAGCATGGTTCTTTTTTTAAACAAGTATGTGCCTTTATGCTAGTGGATTTTAAATATGTACCTATTCTTCCTATTTATACTGTAATGTGCTGCTGTCTCCAGAAGCTGCTGATCGCTCTCTCAGAGGAGATCTGCTGTGTCAACTCAAATCTCTAGGACAGATTCTTCTTCCTGTAGAGAACCTTTGTCTCCAGACAGTTGCCATTAACTCTCATCCAGAGAAGTGACTTCCCTTCCTGCAGAGAGCTGCGTCAAGACTGGTCTAAAGCAGAGACTGACTTTTTCTTCCAGAGCTACCCTCTTTATCCTCCCAGAGAATGGGCATGGGATAATGCAAGGGCTTCTGGGAAACATTACTTCAACCAATGAGCTTGCTTCTCCTAGAATTCCTAAGGTGTAAACTCCCTTTAAAGGCCCGAAACAAAGGTCTGAGCCAGAGAACTGTCAAGTCAACCTGAATTCTCACCTTATCACTGTCCAGACAACCTGAGTTCTCACCTGGTAATCCTAACATAATACCACGTATTATTGCAGAAGAATTTGCCCCAGGTTTTTGGGAAAATGGTCTAAGACTACTGTTCATACTATGCTATCTCAGTATATGCTTTTGCTTTGAATTAATTATGTTAAATGACTAACTTTATTTTTAAAATTTTTTATTACAGCTTTTTATTTACAAGATATATGCATGGGTAATTTTATAGCACTGACAATTGCCAAGCCTTTTGTTCCAATTTTTCTGCTCCTTCCCCTCACCTCCCTCCCCCAGATGGCAGGTTGACCAACACATGTTACATATGTTAAAGTATAAATTAAATGCAATTTATGTATACATGTCCAAACAGTTGTTTTGCTGTATAAAAAGAATCAGATTTTGAAATAGTGTACCATTAGCCTATGAAGGAAATAACAAATGCAGGCAGATAAAAATAGGAGTATTGGGAATTCTATGTAGTGGTTTATAGTCATCTCCCAGAGTTCTTTCGCTGGGTGTAGCTGGTTCAGTTCATTACTGCTCTATTGGAACTGATTTGTTTCATCTCATTGTTGAAGAGGGCCACATCCATCCGCATTGATCATCATACAGTATTGTTGTTGAAGTGTATATAATGATCTCCTGGTCCTGCTCATTTCACTCAGCTTCAGTTCATGTAAGTCTCTCCAGGCCTTTCTGAAATCATCCTGTTGGTAAATGACTAATTTTAAAGATAAAAGCACAGGTATGTAGGGCAGGTAGGTGGCACAGTGGATAGACTGTTAAGTCTGGAGTCAGGAAGACTTGAATTCAAATCCAGTCTCAGGTACTTACTAGCTGTATGATTCTAGGTAAGTCACTTAGCCATGCTTCAGCTTCCTCATCTGTCAAATGAGCTTTGAGAAGGAAATGGTAAACTACACCAGTATTTTGTAAGAAAATCCCAAATGGAGTCATGAAAAGTCAGACAACACTGAACCATAAGTGAGCAACATAGCTTTAAAAGTGTAGATCTAACACCTTAAATCTGGGGGTAATTAACTTCCTGAGAACCAAACATAAGTGTGAGTTGGAAGGCATTCCAGTGCAAATGAAAAGAAAAATTATTTTATGGAAGAATAAACCACTTAGAAAAAATAGACTTGCTAGAAAGATAATATTGAAGAAAGGCAGTCAGAAAGTTTTAGAATGCTACTGAATCAAAAAGGAGTAAAGAACTTCCATTTTTATAAGCTATTTATAACTCTTTAGAAGATAAATGACTTTAATTTTAAGAGACTTTCAAAAATTCTTTGAGCTTTTTTTTCCTTTTCCAATTGTGTTTCCTTTTTCACTTACATTCCCTTCTTTTCCTTATTATTTTTAATTAAACTTAAATGAATCTAGAAACATGAAACTCTACCTGTGAAGAATTCTAAAGAAGGAATTTGTGTTGAGTTTCTTTCTGTACCAAATGGTCAGAAAATTTCTGACCTTTAGAAATATAAAATGGTCATCACTGTGTTAACTGAAGTGAAAGTGATGTGCCCAATAAGCCATTTCATGTTTGATTTTATCCTAAACCTGTCAGAACTGGTTCATTCACTCAGATTAGAGAGAGGAAGAAAAAGAAATTTGTGTACAGTTGAACAAACAACATTTATTTTCAGCCTGACTGAGCTACAGAAATATACAGATGTGACACACTTTTTTTTTTTTCAAGCAACATGTAAGCTACAGGAATATAGTGCCATGAGTTCACAGAAAATGTAAGCTTGCATTAGCATAACACAAAGGAGTCTGGTAATGCATTGAACAAAGAAATGTATTTAATGGGATAAAATTAATTTTTAAAAATCTTATTTATTATTTTATTTTCCCCAAATACATGTAAAAACAATTTTACCATTCTTTTTTATTTTTATTTTTTAGATTTTGAGTCCTAAATTTTCTCCCTCCTTCCCTCTCTCCTCAAGGCAAGCAATTTGACATAGGTTATACATGTGTAGTCATGCAAAACACATTTCTGTGTAAGTCATTCTGTGAAATAAAACACAGACAAAAAATCCCCCAAGAAAAATAAAGAAAAAGCATTTTTGCATTCAATCTCTGCCAGTTTCTCTGGAGGTAGACAGCACCTTTTATCATAGGTCCTACAGAATTATCTTGGATCATTTTATTATTGAGAATACCTAAGTTATTCATGGTTGATCATCATACAATATTGCTGTTACTGTATATAATGTTCTCTGGTTCTGCTTATTTAACTTTGTATGAGTTCATAACTGTTTTTTTTCTGAAAGCATCCTGTTTATCATTTTTTAAAGCACAGTAATATTCCATCACAATTATATACAATGACTTGCTCAGCCATTCCTCAGTTGATGGACATCCTCTCAACTTCCAATTTTTTTCTACCACTTAAAGAACTGCTATAAATATATTTGGACCCATTTCTTTTTTTCTTTTTCTTTTTTAATCTCTTTGGGTTACACACCTAGCAGTGGCATTAGTTGGTCAAAGAATGTGCATGGCTTTATAGCTCTTTGGGCATAGTTCCAAATTGGTCTCCAGAATGGTTAAATCAGTGTACAACTTTATCACTAGTATATATGGTTTCATTTCCCCCACATCCCCTCCAACATTTGACATTTCCCCTTTTCTCTCACATGAGTCAATCTGACAGATGGGAAGTAGTATCTCAGATTCTTTTCTTTTGCATTTCTCTCAGTAGTGATTTAGAGCATTAAAAAAATATGATTATAAATAACTGATTACCCTGAAAACTTGTTCATATCCTCTGACAAGCTATCAATTGAAGAATATTTATTATTAATATAAATATAGTTAAGTTTTCTGTGTTCTCCGAATACAATTCTTTCTTTGCAACAACAACAACAACAACAACAAAATTCAGTTCTGCACATATATATTGTACCTAGGATATACTATAAGATATTTAATATGTATGGGAATGCCTGCTATCTAGGGGAGGGGGTGGAGGGAAAGAGGGGAAAAATTCAGAACAGAAAGGAGTACAAGGGATAATGTTGTAAAAAAAAAATTACTTATGCATATGTACTGTCAAAAAATGTTATAATTATAAAAATTAATAATAAAAAAGTTTTCTGTGTTTGAGAAATGACGCCTTTTGTCAGAGAAACTCATTGTAATCATTACCAAATTATATTTCCTTTCATCCCATTTCACCTGTTTATCCAACTGTACTTATCCTGTATTCTCAAAAGGGTTTTGTTTTTGACTATTTCCTCTCCCAAAGTATCTTCACTTCTATAAGCTCCCTCCCACTTCTCTAATTCCCTTACCTTCTTACTTTCCCTTATGATAAAATAGGTATCTACTCCTAACTCCCAATTGGGTGTGTATATTCTTCCTCTTTGAGCCAATTCTAATGACAGTAAAATTCATGTGCTCCTTCTCCACTTCCACTATTTTCCTCTCTACTGTAAACTTTTCCACTATTTTCCTCTCTACTGTAAACTTTTTTTCAGGCCTTTTACATCAGATAATTTATCCCATTTTATCTATCCCTTTCCCTTTCTTCTAGTGCATTCTTCTTTCTCAACTTTAATTTTATTTATTTGGAGATAGCCATGTCATCACATTCAACTCATATCTCTGCCTTGTCTCTATGTATACTCCTTTTAACTTTCCTAACAATGAAAAAAAGGTTTTAGGATATCATTTTCCTATATAGGAGTATAAACAGCTCCGCCTTATTGAATCCCTTATGATTTCTTTTTTGTTTTTACCTTTTTATACTTCTTTTGCATCTTGTATTTGAAAATCAAATTTACTATTCAGTTCAGAACTACTTGAAAGTCTTCTATTTCAATGAATATCTATTTTTCCTCCTGAAGGATTTTTTGATCATTTCTTTCAAGTAGTCCAATAATTTAAAAATTATCTTTCCTAGATCTATTTTCCAGGTCATTTGTTTTTTCAATGAAATATTTCATATTTTCTTCTATTTGTTTTTATTCTTTTCATTTTGTTTGATTGTTTCTTGATGTTCCATAAAGTCATTAGCCCAAACTTGCCTAATTAAAGAGCTGCTATAAATACATTTGGACACATATTTCTTTTCTTTTTCTTTTTTTTTTCTTTTAAAAATTTTTTAAAGTAAGCTTTTGTACCTGCTTGACCATTTGTTTAGGGAGTTCTCTTCAGTCAGTTTTTGTGAATCATTTTCCATTTGGCTAATCCTGTTTTTCAAAGAATTCTTCTCTTCATTGGATTTTTATGCCTCTTTTGCCATTTGGTCTAATCTTTGTTTTAAGATGTTTTCTTCAGCATTTTTTGTTCCTCCTTTATCAAGCTTTTGACTTTTATTCCCTTTGATTATCTTGCATCACTCTCATTTCTCTTCTCAATTTTTACTTTTTTTACTTGATTTTTAAGATTGCTTGAGCTCTTCCATAATTGTATTTTTTGAGGCTTTAAATGCAAGAATTTTGACTTAGTTGTCTTCTTCTGAATATGTGTTTTGATCTTTCATAGTAACTTTTTATAATCAGAATTGTTTTTTGTTTTTTTTTTCTCCTTTTTAAGCTTATTTCTATGCTAAAGTGGGATTCTATTTCCCAAATGAATCACAATTCTTCTTTTCCTCCCTTCTTTTATGCCCTCCCTCCCTCTCTCCTCTCCCTTCATCCCTCCCTCCCTTCCTTTGTTCCTCCTTTCCTCCCTTCTTCTCTCCCTCTCTTCCTTCCTCCCTCTCTTAGTTCTTTCTTTCCTTCCTTCCTTCCTTCCTTCCTTCCTTCCTTCCTTCCTTCCTTCCTTCCTTCCTTCCTTCCTTCCTTCCTTCCTTCCTTCCTTCCTTCCTTCCTTCCTTCCTTCCTTCCCTTTTTCCCTTCCTTTCTCCTTTCCTTCATTCCCCCGCCCCCCCCCTTTTTTTTTTTAAAAGAAAAATAGGATAACTCTCTTTCACAGAGAAAAAAACTCATTGATTCTCAAGGCAGGTCAGCAAGTAAACTCTCTCCATCCCATGAGTTCCTTCCCTTGTGGCAAGCAAATCTCTGGGCTGGCAATCAGATAGAAAGTTAATGTATTTAGCTAAATTTTAGTCATTTCCAGCCACTTCCCTGTTCTCTTCTATAAACCATTGGTCCATTAAATGGTTCAGTAAAATCATGGGGAAGATTGGGCCCATTAAATGGTTCATTAAAATCTTAGAGAAGGTTGACTCTCACATGATCTCTTTTTCAATGCCAATTGAAATCAATGGAAGAACCATGGATGAAGGTGGGAGGAGAGATCAGTCTTGAGGAAGATATGTGGGGAGTAATTGTTTCCATTCATTTTCAAAATGTTTATGAAACCATAAGGAATTAATTCATATTCAAAGGGAATTGACTAATGACTTTCAGAAAGTCACTTTATTTTTACAGATTTCTTTTTTGGTAACATCTTTAACAATGATGAGTGAAATTTTCCAAAGAAAGTTCATTCTACAATACTTTATATGTACTCCATGAATCTTAGACCTCATTAAAAGGTAATAACCTCAATGTTCACTTTTTGTCTTTACACACACATATTTTTCTTTTTATCTTTTTCTTTCCTATAGCTAGCATTGTATCTTGTATAGGAGGTGTTTAATTAATTCTTGTTGGATTGAATATACACAGAGAAATGATAGAGCATTTATTAACTACTTATTATATGCCAGATTTGTGCTAAGAGCTAACAAAAAAAGACCCCCTATTCTTAAGGTTATTGTTTTTCAGTCATTTCAATCATAATCAACTCTTCATGACTTCATTTGCAATTTTCTTGGCAAAGATCCTGGAATGGTTTGCTATTTTCTTCTCCAGTTCATTTTAAAGATGAGGAACTGAGACAAACAAGAGTCAAATTATTTTCCCTGGGTCACATAACTAGTAAATGTCTAAGATCAGATTTGAACTCAGCAAGATGAGAAACTTCAGAAGTTTTCTAGGATGAGAAGGTTGAGAGGGAATGAGAAAAAGGTTGATGAGTCAGCTAGGAATGAAGTACATGCAAATGCTTTTGTCTTTAGATGATGTTGTGAAGCATCAATATGGTGCTAAATGATTAGTGATCAGGGAGACATAAAGAACACTAGTTGTTTAGCATTAAATATCAGATTTTTCTCCTTATTAAATCAAATGATAATTTTTTTTTAAAGTTTGGAGATTTTAGTCTATTAGAAAATAGCTTCAGACATTACTTTAAAATCTTGACAAATATCTTTTTCTCATAGTAGCTCAAAATCTTTTAATACACATTTGATACAGCATAATCTTGAGGGTAATGTTTAATAAATACTGATAGGCAAATTTGTAGATAGAATAGGTAGATAGATTTATAGGTAAGTAAGTAGGTAGGTAGGTAGATAAAAAGATAGAAATGTAAATACATAAATATATATCAATAGGTAGATAGTTTGATTTTTGAAATTATAAGTGAAAAATTCCCCAAACTAATACTTCTCCTGGCACATTTATAGTTCACAGGAAGAATAGACCTATGATTTCATGCATAGGTATAAGGAATGTTGGATGTGGAAGCTTTCCTTATCAGTGGAGATGTGCAACTGTTCTCCAATTTATCGTGTTAGGGACTTGCCTGGGGCATTGATAGATAGATTTCCTTGGGGTTTTGTGTTGGAGGGGGACTTAAAGTCTTATTGACTTTCTAAATCTAGCTGTCTATCCCATGCTGCCTCTTTCTAGAAACATTTGTGTATGAATTATACAATGTGATTTATACATTATTATGCTAAAGACTTGTGATTTTTTTGGTGTGGCAATTCTGTTCATCAATATAAATAGAAACTCTTTTACAACTTAACTTGCTTGAGTCTCAGAGAGACCTTAGCTTAAAAAGGCCAAGATTTCCCATTGCATTGAGGACCATCTCCAGTCCTCCTCATTTATATCTTGCCACTGGATGCAGATGGCTCTGAAGGGGAAGTTAAAGTGGTGACTTTGCACAGTCCTCCCTCATTTAAATCCAGTTCACTTGCATGTCATGGTTTCACCTCCCTGATGTCATGGTCCTCTTCAGGAATAAAAGACAAACACTAAACAACGAGAAGTATCACATACAGGATTTGAACTTAAATTTTTCTGAATTTCAGACTAGCACTATATTCAGTAGAGAATGCTGCCTCCATTGTAATCCATTTGTCTCTGGGGTTTGTAACCATTTTGTGTCATGGACCTCTTTGGCAATTGGTTGAAGTCTATGAACTTCTACAAATAATGTTTTTAAATGTGTAGAATAAGACAAACAGGCTGTTTGATGTGTGATATTGGGCAAGTCACTTAATTGTTTATGATTCAATTCAATTTAGGATATGAGAATCCTTCTCTTTCAGACTTTTGTTGATCTCCCCTGAGTTCTCCCTAGTGCCCCAAAGTTCTTGAGCTTCCACTCCTCTGACACTTCTACCTTCTGTGATTCTTTCAGCCTCTCCTTCAAAGTATAAAAAGCTACGGGCCACATCATGTTGATTTATGATATTTACAAATCCTGTTGCTCCATCATTACTACTTGCCTGAATCTTATAAATATGGTGTCTGGTTGACAGTAAAGAAGATTTGTCATATATGATATGTCAAGCCATACTAATTTCCATATCTCAATATCTTTTATCATATTTTATATTATTCACATGGTTCTTAGAAGCATCATGACTTTAAAGGGTTGGATTATCCTTGTAGGAACATTTAGAGAAACTTCTGGCTTAATGAAGTAAATATAGAACTACTTCGTGGGCCATATGTCATAAATTACATTTTTTTCTTCCTCTCTTTCTCTCTCTCACCTCTTTTCTCTCTTTTTCTTCTTCCTTCCTTCCTTCCTTCCTTCCTTCCTTCCTTCCTTCCTTCCTTCCTTCCTTCCTTCCTTCCTTCCTTCCTTCCTTCCTTCCTTCCTTCCTTCCTTCCTTCCTTCCTTCCTTCCTTCCTTCCTTCCTCCCTCCCTCCCTCTCTTCTTTCCTTCCTTCTTCCTTCTTTCCCTCCCTCTTTCCCTCTCTCCCTCCTTTTTTCCTCCCTCCCTTGTTCTCTTTCTTCCTTCTTTCTTCCCTCTCCTTTTCTTCCTCCCTTCCTCCTTCCCTCTCCTCTTCTTTCCTTCCCTCCCTTCCTCTTTCCTTTTTTCCTTCCTTTGTCTTCACTTCACAAAGCAGGAAATGAGGTGAGTATGGGCTTACCACAGGATCTCAGGTGTCTCCTGGAATGCCTAGGATGGTTTCTGACATTTCCTGAGGCTCTAGATTTTTGATTCTATGCATACCCACTCTGAACCAAGTTAGCCTCATTAAAGCAAGTATATTTAACAAATGTCAGCTAAGTGATATAACGAATGGAAGTGCTTAGTCTAGAGGCAAGAATAAGGAGAAGGAAATAGCAAACCATTCCAATATTTTTGCAGGAAAAATCCCAACTGGCGTCATGAAGAGTTGGATATAACTGAACAACAATAACAATTTAAAGCAAACCAATTTTATTTTCAAAGGTGGCAATTTAGTGCAACTGAAAAGAAATAATTACCTCAAAGGACAATTTGCTATATCTTTTACGTACAGTGGCCAGTACACATACATATTCTCACTCTTCCAAGGACATCTAAGTATCAATAAATTATCTTGATTATGGTCTTTGGATTATGAGAGATAACCAATCCTCTTATTAATTATTTGCTAGTCATAATTAATAGAATGATTAATTACCCAGAAATTATTATGTCTCAAATTTTTTATATGTCATATCATAGAGTTCCTGCTTCCTTTCTTTACCTGTGGCAGAAGAGAAAAAACTAAGTAACTCATTATTATGGTGTTATGAGTGATTCAGTATGTGTGTCTATTTTTCTCATTTATACATTTATACTTTGCACTTTTAAAAATTTAATACCCTTTCATTAGCTTTCTCTGGCAACAACTTCCATGTTCATTTGCATGCAATAATAGGAAAATTGCTCACCAGTTCTTGGTAGCTGAATTTCTCTGACAACTTCCTAACAATTGCTTGGAATGTCAACTTCAATTACAAACTGCCTCAACTAAATAGAGAGAATTGGTCTTACACAGAACAGAACTTTTGAGGTAAAATTAAAATAATTTTTTTGTACAGATATTTAAACTGGTTTTGTTATTATTATTATTTTTGAGGCTGGGGTTAAGTGACTTGCCCAAGGGTCACACAGCTAGGAAATGTTAAGTGTCTGAGACCACATTTGAATTCGGGTCCTCCTGAATTCAAGGCTGATGCTCTATCCACTGTGCCACCTAGCTGCCCCTAAAGGTTACTTTGCAGTTGCTTGCTTTTTCCAAATTTATGACTCGATTTATATTTCATCATTGAAATCTTGAGCATTAAGAGAACATAAATCAGGGCTAAACTTGATATAGATGAGTAATCTGTGACTATCAGATGATGGTCCTATACAAACCAGGAAGTGTCCTTGATTGAACAAAGGTATACCCTAAAGCCCTGATCTCTGCACGAATAGGCTTAGATTAGACTTGGTCCAACAAAATGTAAATTTCAAAGATACAGATCTTCCCTCTCAAGTAAATTTCATGGTATGGGTATTATATAGTATATATATAATTGAAATTGTGCAGAAATGCAAACCCTTTCAACCATCAACCCAAATCATCAAGATCAGGCTTGCTGTACAGCTGCTTTCAAAGCAGAGGATGAGGCAGAAAGCTGTTAGCTGCCTCCAATTAGATCTTTCAAGAATAGCTGGGTGCACATGCCTCTGGGTTTGTTGATAGCTCCCTTTCTCCACCACCTCTCTGTGTCTCAGGGATGGATTGCTGGGATTTAGAGGAGTGGGGTTTAGTGTGCTGTCACCACTTCTATAAATTTACATGCTGGCCCTTTCGGGGCATGATAATTAGAGAGACTGTCTGTCTTATTTTCTTCCACTTCAAAAGCAATGACCAATTTCCTATCATTTCTAGAATGTACTTGGAATACCTTAATAAGTGCAATTGGGAGTTTGCTGGGGTTTTTTTTTATCTGTCTGGTAGTTTTTTTTTTTTTCCCCCACATCATTCCCTTCAACTATGAAAAAGGAATGAAAGAATGAGTATTTATTAAGCATCTGCTATGTGCCAGGCACTGTGCTAAGTGCTTTACAGATATTTCATTTGATCCTCATAATAATCTTGAATGACACTCTTTTTGTAGTTAAGGAAACTGAGGCAGATAGGTTAAGTGACTTACCCAGGGTTACATAGCTGGTAAGTGCGGAAAGTCAGATTTAAACTTACATCTTCCTGACTATAGATATAGTGCTTTATTTATGCTGCCATTCAGCTGTCTGTGGTCCAATTAAAATCCTACTGACCACTTCATGCTTTAGTTCTGTTCTAGGAATAAAGCTGTCCTTTTAGCATTCCTATTTCTGGCATGATTATCCCATCTTCTTCTAAAATTCTGCCATCCTTTAATGCTCAGTCAAAATTGCATTTCTCCTGGGAGCTGAGTAGATAATCCTCCTTTAGAGGAGCTCATTGCCGCTCCCTTTGCTCATGCATTTAACACATGATGTGCATATTGTCCTACATAAATATTACATAAGGAAGAAGTCAAACAGTGTCTAGAGAACCAGCAGTGAGAAAACCTGGATTCAAGTTTTGCTTCTGACATGTACATGAGGATGCTCATAATAACAATAATAGCTAACATTTATATAGTACCTACTATCTGCCAGGCTCTGTGCTAAGTGCTTTATGATTATTATCTCATTTAATCTTCAAAACAATCCTAGGAGGTAGGTACTATTATTATCCTTATTTTACAAATGAGGAAACTGAGGTCAGTTGCCTTGCTTATAGTAACAACGAGGGTCTGAAGCCAGATTTGAACTTGTTTTTTTGATTCTAGACCCTGTGCTGTATCAACTTCATCATCTAGCTTCTGATGATAAATGACAACAGATAGAAGAAAAAACTGTTAAAAGTCTAATTTTGCTTATGTTTCCACCCCTTTAGATTTGAAAGGCCAGAACAAAAATAGGGACTTTAAACTCAATGTAAGTAAAGAGACAGTAAAAGAGCACCCAGCTGTCCCTAATGAATTTGTCACTTGATTCAGATGAATCATATCCTTAGCAACTGAAAGGACTGGCAGCTGGGACTGGGAAATCACTCTCAATGACATTGAAAATGATATTATGAAGTATAGGAAAAGGTGCAATAGGAATGGCTGAGGGCAAACGTCCCAATTTTTGAAAAAATGGCATCGTTTAGTGCATTAAGTTTGATTGATTTCTGGCAGAATTCTTGTAGAGAGGTAATTGAAGAGATGATTAGTGAGCTTCTAGAAAAAGACAACATGGCTAGTTAAAGATTATATTGGTCCTTTGGTGTTTTTGTTTAAAAAAATATTATTCAGTGATGGAATATTATTGTTTTCTGGAAAATGATGTGCAGGCTGATTTCAGAGAGGCCTGAAAAAACTTACATGAATTAGTGGTGAGTGGGTTGAGCAGAGCCAGGAGAACCTTGTACACAGTAACAGCAAGATTATGTGATGATCAACTATGATAGACTTTAGCTCTTCTCAACAATGCAATGATCCAATACAATTCTAATAGACTTGGGGTGGACAATGCATCTGCATTCAGAGAGAGAACTGTGGAGGCTAAAACATAATATTTTCATCTTTTTTTGTTAGCTTTGTTTTTTTTTTCTCGTGTTTTTTCCCATTTGATCTGATTCTTCTTGCTCAGTATAAAGAATATGGAAATATATTTAGAAGAATAGAACATGTTTAACCTATATTGGATTGCTTATTATCTTGGGGAGAAGATAGGATGGAGAAAGGGAGAAAAATTTGGAACATAAGTGAAGGCTGAAAACATTCTTTGCATGTTTTTGGAAAAATAAAATACTATAAATATTACTATATAATATTATTATATCTGGGTAATTCTATAAAAAGAAGTAACATAGATTTTGTCAGATTATTTTTGTGGAGAAGAGAGAATATTTTATATTTTTTGTTCAGTCATGTCTAACTCTTTGTGATTCTATTTGAGGTTTTCTGGGCAAAAATACTGGAGTGGTTTGCCATTTACTTCTCCAGTTCATTTTATAGATGAGGAAAACTGGGGCAAAAACTATCGAGGGACTTATCCAGGGTCACACAGCTATCATATCTGAACTTAAATTTGAACCCATAACAATGTGTCTTCCTGAGTCCAGGCTCAGCTCTATCTACTGCACCACTTAGTTGTCAACAAATGTCTATTAAGAAAGATTACATTCAGGATCCCAAAAGATTCAAATGACTAGAAAACTGGTTTGAATCTTGTATAATGACTTTTAATATGAATCAATGCAAAGTTTCCCACTTGTGTTCAAAGAATCAATTTCCCAAGTACAAGACGTGAGATGCATGCATCTATAGCAATTTGTATGAAATGGAGTTGTATAATTTTCATTGATTCAAGGTCAATATGAATCAACAATATGCTATAGCAGCCAATAAACCAACAAGTATTTATAAAACTCTAATTATTTGATAGACACTGCCACACAATGCAAAACAATGTAAACGGTTCTGTACTCAAGGAGATTATATTCTAATATTCTCAGGAATAAAGAATGAGGTAGAGGAGCAACCCTGCCTTGCTTAAACCCAATTAATGAGCAAGTTAAGACATCACCCATGATGCTATTGGATCGCTTTGAAAACCAAGGATGAACAACAATAACAACTACAATATATTTTAATAGGAAGAAAAGCAAAAACAAAACAAGCTAATGAGATTTCTGGTTATATTAGACAGGCATAACCTCTAAGAGTGAGGAAATGATATTTTTCTGGAACTACTCTGGCCAGAAAACATCTGGCTTATTGTGTTCAGATCTGGATTCTAGGGCATCTAGGTGGTACAGTAGATAGAGCACCAGCCCGGAAGTCAGGAGGACCTGAGTCAAATCTGGCCTCAGACACTTAACACTTTCTAACTATGTGATCCTGAGCAAGTCACTTAACCCCAATTGCCTCAGCAAAAAAGAAAAAAGAAAAAGATAAGATCTGGATTCCAAAGCTTAACAAAAGCCATTGAGGTGCACTGAAAAGATGACTTTGGCATCCAAAGATCTGGGTTCAAATATGACTCTTATGCTTAGTATCTGTGTGATCCTTTATGATTTAAGATCTGTGAATCTCAGTTTTCTCATTTGTAAAATGAAGGAATTGAAACAGCCTCTGAGTTTTTTTCCTTTTACATCTATAGTCCTATAGTGCTGATTAGCAAGAGAGCTTCAGAGGAAGGCAATTATATTGGTGAAGGACCTAGAGTTCATGGTCTTTGAGAGTTGGTTGGATGAAATAGATATGATAATCTCAGAGAAATGAAGACTGAGGGAAGAGACAGAGGGCATGTGATAGCTCATGATAGCTGACCTTAATAATTTGCAGGTAATCATGGGAAAGATGGATTGGACTTGTTTTGATTGGGCCCAAAAGACAGACCCAGAAGTCACTGGGTGATGGGAATACATAGAGATTGGACTAGTTGTTTATTAATATC